>NC_061113.1:248235689-248333528 GCF_002878395.1 Capsicum annuum
GGTTATTAAGGATTTCTAGACTCCTATCTTGGAAGAGTTTAGGTTCTTCGACAAAATGTCTGGCTATGTGATATAGCAGAGTTGCACAGGCGTCTTCCTGCGCTTCTTGTATTATGGTCTCCTGACCATCAGTGGTTCGGGTCACTTGCTCGAGGACTGTAGCGTTATAAATGAGGTTCTTTTCGTCCTCAGAGACATAATTGTCCCACCAGTGTTTTAACATACCAGTAAAACCTGAGACAACCATGGTGGCGGCTCCTTTGTCAGAGGAACCTTTGATTTTGTAAGCTGTGATAGCTACAGCTATCTCATGGAGTTTATTGTAGATCTGGTGCTCCGCCAGACCATCAATATTCCATTCGGTAATTCCCCTCCCATCATGATTACTCGTGGAGAGGTAAGGGTTTTCCTCAAATTGGACATCCGGAGGAGAAGGTTTTCTATGGTAATTTTTCCTAGTAGAAAACCGCTCATTAGTAAGTCTAGAGAGAGAATTCTTTGCTTTCAAGCTAGAGGAGTCTTTAGAACTAGAAGCTTCCTGAGAAACTTTGAACTTGGTGACGGGTTCATATCCGTGATTATTCTTGTATCACTCGGGCTTGGTCCCGGGTCCAGGCCGGTGGGAGTGGGCCTGGCCTGGGCTCGGGCATGGTCCTGGGTCCAGGCTCAGGGGAGGGGGCCTGGGCTCGGGAGTGGTCCCGGGTCCAGTCCGGGGGAGGGGGTCTGGGCTCTTGTGTGGTCCCAGGTCCAGGCTGAGGGAGGGGGCCTGGGCTCGGGTGTGGTCCCGGGTCCAGTTCAGCGGGAGGGGCCCTGGGCTCGGGCGAGGTCCCGGGTCCAGGCCGGCGGGAGGGGGCGGGCCTGGGCTCGGGCGAGGTCCCATGTCCAGGCCGAGGAGAGGGAGGCGGGCCTAGGCTAGGGCGTGGTCCCAGGTCCAGGTCGGGGGAGGATGCCTAGGCTCGGGCATGGTCTCGGGTCCAGGCCTAGGCTCGGGGGCGGACCTGGGCGGGTCCATGCTGGGGAGGGCGAGGGCGGTCCTGGGCTCGGGCGTGGTCCCGGGTCCAGGCCGCTCGTGTTCCCAGTGTCCTGGCCCGGGGGTGCGGGTGAGGGGGCCTGGGCTCGGCCCTCCCCCGGCATAGACCTAATGGCGAAGCCAGGATTTTGGTTAATCCGGTCATTGGGTTGAATTGTGAGGTATAATCCGGTCCAATCCAAATACTTTATAAGGTTCTGTAATCCGTTTCTTCTTTAAAAAGGAGAAAAAAACAACTGCACCTACTGGGGCGTGGTCCCGGGTCTAGGCCGGGAAGGGGTCGGGGGCGGTCGGTCCTAGGCTCGGATGTGGTCCCGGGTCCAGGCCGCTCGTGTTCCCAGTGTCCTGGCCCGAGGGTGCAGGTGCGGGGGCCTAGGCTCGGCCCTTCCCCGGCATAGCCCTAATGGCGAAGCCAGGATTTTGGTTAATCCGGTCATTGGGTTGAATTGTGAGGTATAATCCGGTCCAATCCAAATACTTTATAAGGTTCTGTAATTCGTTCCTTCTTTAAAAAGGAGAAAAAAGCAACTGCACCTACTGGGGATCGAACTTGCATCCCCAACGCGAATTTGCACACCCTTGACCACTAGGCTATGCATCTCTAGCTTATCAAGGGTGTTCAACAATATGTATATAACCATATATATCTATATTTAACCTATATATCCAAAAAAATTTTCCGACGAAGGGTAGCTCCGTCCCTGGGGGGCGTGGTCCTGGGTCCAGGCCGAGGGGAGGGGGCGGGCCTGGGCTCGGGCGTGGTCTCGGGTCCAGGTCGGGGGAGGAGGGCGTTCCTGGGCGTGGTCCCGAGTCTAGGCCTGGGAAAGAGGGCTTGGGCTCGGGCGTGGTCCTGGGTCCAGGCCGGGGGAGGGGTGTGTGGCTCGGGCGTGGTCCCGGGTCCAGGCCGGGGGAGGGGGGTGTGGCTTGGGCATGGTCCCGGGTCCAGGCCGGGGGAGGGGGCCTGGGTTCGGGCGTGGTCCTTAGTCCAGGCCTGAGGGAGGATGCCTGGGGTCGGGCGTGGTCCCGGGTCCTGGTATGGGGGAGTGCCTGGGCTCGGGCGTGGTCCCTGGTCCAGGCCTGAGGGAGGATGCCTGGGCTCGGGCGTGGTCCCGGTTCCAGGTCTGGGGGAGTGCCTGGGTGTAACACCCCATATTCAAGTACGTGTATTGGCGTATTCAAGTACGTGTATTGGTCTTATTTATATGGAATTAATTTTATTTTATTTTATTTATACCGGAATTTGCCCGTCGATGGTTCCATACGAAAGTTATTGAATAAGCTTTCCAACGATATAAAGATTTCCAAAAACGGATAGGTTTCGGATATAATCGAGCACGTTCGAAACTATAAAACGGTGGCCGGGATATTGGGAATAGTAAATGTGCAGGAAAATTTCCTGCACACAAACTACTGAGGCCAGCCAATTTTTTGGATCAACTTTGAACGATCATAACTCCCTTAATATAATGAACTGGGAGAGCTGCGACCTATGAAAAGAAAGATCTTTGAGTCTTCTTTTCAATGCAATTGGTTTCATCCAAATCCAACGTCTGAGTAAGGAGTTATACTCGTTTTACTTCCGCCTCTCAAAACAGATTTTTAGGGTCAACTTCAAACGATCATAACTCCTTGTACAGGACGAACTGGGTGGCCTACTTTATATGAAATGAAAGCCCTTTGAATTATCTTTCCAACGATACCAATTTCACCCAAATCCGATATCGGAGCAAAGAGTTATGGTCGATCTACTTTAGCTTATCAAAACAGTCCACCAAAGGACAGATTTGACATTATTTAAATTTTAAAGGCACTTTGGTTATTCCCTATGATATTATGGACGGGAATATGTGTACATATACATGTATATGAGTTCAAAAACTCATTTTCATCATCAATCATTGAGAAAGAACACACCCTAGCCAAATTTGACCTTTAAATTACTTTTGATTCAACCGTAGAAATTCCAAAGTAATCCGATAACTGCGTTTGTCATCTCGAGAGCTTCGAACGGCACCTATTATTTGTGCAAACAGGATTGCATAATCAAAAGGTGAATTCTAAGGTATGAATATTGTTTGCCTTTGTTCTCTTCCATATGTATTTGTGTGATAGAGGATTATATGTATTGGTTGTTATTGAAAGGTGATGGAAATAGGGTTATGGACTGTTTTGCATGGTTTGGTTGTATTGAATTGTGGAAGGAGGATATGTTAATTGGGTTATGGAAGGTGGATATGGTAATTGAGTTATGGAAGGTGGATATGGTGATATACTATTGAATTGATGATTATTTATGTCTATGGCTCAATTTGGTTTAATGGATTGTTTGGAAGGATAAATGAATCCAAACTTGATATTGGAGGATGTTGTATGAATATGCATGACATGTAAATTGGAGTATAAGAAGGTTAAAGTGACACCCTTTATGGTGTAATTAAGGCTTACTACTTAACCACTAGTTTGGTGAATTCAAATAATTGAATTGTGACGTTTGGTCGCTAATACTAGATTGCTATATATGTTCATTGTAGATAAGTAATCCGAAAAGACGAGAAGTCCATTTGGGACTAGTATTGAAGGTTGACAGTCAAGTATGTAAAGCATACTCTATACTATATCTTTGGCATGAAAGTGAACAATTGTTCTATTAAGAAAGTTTCCAAAGTTATTCAATAACATGTGATCCATAATGGTTTTGTATGATGTCCTACGTTACCACTGAACTTGTTTCCACCCTACAAGATATCAAGACATTCCAATACTTACTTGTTTTCCAAATCTTACATGTTTATTGCACTAATGAATGTCGGAAGGTATCCGGTTACTCAAACAAGATCCATGTGCTATTAATGACTCCAAAACGTTTCATTGATATACCAATAAGTTCCTAATTCATTGTTATGGCATTGATGACTCCAAAACACTTTATTGATGTGTCAATGAGTTCTTACTTCATTATTATTGCATTGATGGTCTATTTATATGTCTCTTATTGATGTATCATTGTTTCAAAGTATCAAAAATGTGGTGGCGACCGAAATAACAATCTCAAAGATTAATTGAACTAAGTGATGAAAGTTCTCTCTTATCGGGTGGTATCCCAGGGGCATAAGCCTATCATGGATCGATCCCTAGTTATGTGTTTATGGGTGGTATCCCAGGGGCATAAGCCTAGCATGGGTCGATCCCAGTTGATATGTACTGGAGGCAGCCTAATGGTCACAGTACAGTACAGTAATGATTACAAAGATGATAAGAACGAAGGTAAAGTGATTGAATAAATACAATGTACAGGTTGTCACAAGTTCTAGTAAGTGTGGTCCAGTCCTATTACGATTTATTCACTTGTTTCTGATTTCTATTGAGCTCCTATATCATATGTGATTATCTACAGCTTTACATACTCAGTACATATTTCGTACTGACGTCCCCCACGGGAGACTTGCATTTCATGCTGCAGGCAGAGGTACCTCAGCTCATACACCGCACAAGTAGGAGCCAGGATATCTAGCTGCTTTTGGTGAGCTCCAGTTTGCTTCGGGGCTTTCCGCGTCATATCCAGTCACTTTTGGTATTGTATAGAAGTTAGTTATATGGCGGGGTGTGTCCCGACCTTAGTTAAACTCTGTGTATTGTCTAGAGGCTTTGTAGACCTAATGTACAGTCAAGGTGGTGTTTTGTTAATAGACGTGATGGCTCCAACGGCCAAGTATTGTATATACATATATATATGTGTGCTCGAGCTTATACAGGTGATTATTTCCTTTTATATGTGACATGATGCTGTCCGAATTTCGGGTTGTCATAGAGGTATGCTTGGGAAGTATAAGGTTATGAGATGGTTCTCCCGGACCTCCTCGGTTACGGGTGCAAGTCCGCCCCAATAGGATTTGAGGCGTGACACTGGGCTCGGGTCCAGGCCGGGGGAGTGGGGGCCCTGGGCTCGAGCGTTGTCCCGGGTTCAAGCTGGGGGGCCCTGTGTTTGTGCGCGGTCCCGGGCCCAGGGGAGGGGTGCAGGGGCGTCCTTGACTCGGGCGTGGTCCCGTGTCCAGGCCGAGGGGGGGGGGGGGGGCTGGGGCGGTCCTGGGCTCGGGCGTGGTCCCGGGTCCTGGCCGGGGGCGGGCGGGCGTGGTCCCGGGTCCGGGGGTGGGCCTGGGCTCGGGCGTGTTCCGGGGTTCAGACCGGGGGGGCGGGGCTGGTCCCGGGGCATACTTGATTCAAAATTTTAACTAAGCCTGAATAATATGCTCTTCTGGCATTAACTTGGATAATTTTACAACTTGATGTTATTCTTCATGATTTTCATTATCAGAACTGTGCACGGGGTACTTTGTCAAAATTATATGCTTAGAGAAATGTTTCATAATCATCTTTTTTTACCCTTTGAGCTGGATAAATTTTCTGCTTAGATTTATATAATGTGTGGATAATGATTGTATTGATTATTAAAAGGGAGTGAGTTTGAGCTGAAATTGGTTACTGGAATATGAGAGCAGCTTCCTTGCTGGCTTTTTAACAATCCTTAAAATAGAGAGCGTGGAGTAAATAAGCCATGGCATCTAGTGTTCATGCCAGATTGACCATCCTGATCTATATATAGTGTTTGAAAGCTGGTGCAGTTGTTGTAAATTTGTAATTGTTCATTGAATAGATCATTGCTTCAGCTATATATGCTCTCACACCTCTCTGTATCGAGTTTTAAGTTCGATTTTTTTCTTCATTTAATGTTGTTTCTCTGTTTCCTTTATTAAAGATCCAATTGTTATTGTGATTGGTTTGCGATCATATGTGAACTTTGTTAAAATAATCTTCCATCCCTTGTTTTTGGTGAGCATCTGTACTTTTTCTAAAATAATTTTGTTAGTTTTTGCATAATAAGAAGCTCATGCTAGAGATTTGAGATAATCCTCGACTTCTTCTATCATTTTTAATTTTCGTGGAATGCGTTACCTGCTTTGCAATAATATTTTTGCTAGGAAATTCTTCTTTTTCTCATAGTTGATTGGACTAATTATCTGAAGTTCTTCTACCTTCCATTGTTTAATTAAGACAATATTAAGAGACAAAATTATGATTAGCTGATATTAAGAGACAAAATTATGATTAGCTGATCTTAAATTCTCTCGATTGTAGAAAATAGAAGACCTCTATATCTCCAGAAGTCTTAATTAAGCCAGTGAATGTGCAGCTTGACTTATTCTTCTGTAATTGTTTGGTATTAGTATTCTTTGCTTCTGTAGAAAATCCTCAATAGTACATTTCTCTTTGTTGTCTTCAATTTGAAAGTTAAGCACTGTGATTAGCAATAGATAAGATATTAACTGCACTTTTCTAAAGGTTTCTATTTGCACTCAATTATCTGATGAGTATTTCCCTCACTTAGAAGAAATCCTTTTTAGTAATATTCCTATCTGATGCTAACAAATACAGCCGATATGTTTCTGATAGTAGCTGTAGTTGCAGGTTCTTACTGGATAAAAGCTGCTCTAAATACAAATTTACTATGAATATCAGTGTAATGTACATATAGAGGAAAAGGCTCTCTATATATTGATTTACAAGCATTGCTGTATTTACCTTCTTGTATTTCTTTAACTTCTAATAGCCAAAATATTCATGAACTTTGCTTTAACTCACATTTTCCTGCCTTGCTTTATCTGTGCAAGAAATGTATATAGCCTTCATGCGTTTTCTCCGTTGTGACCAAATACATGAGGTTTAGCCAAGTATATGCCATTTGTTGAAACTAGTTAGGTTACTTTATCTTGAAAATTTTGGTGTTTTCTTATTTGAAGTTCAATGCTAATACACAAATTCGGATGTTAAAAAGTTTTTTTCCTGTCTGCTGAGTTCATATACCTTGAATTTTGAACAACTGAGAAGAGAAAAGTTATTAGCCCATTTTCCAGTCAACATCATTTTGACTTTATGAATATGTCAATTGTTTCAGCCTTTTTGGTACTGTTTACATGCTTTGTGATCCTTGAAATGCTTGAATAATATATTTACACCTTCATTGGAATGAATTGTCAATTCAGCAATAAGCTTCCCGGAGGCCATAAACCCCTAAAATGCACGTCCTAGTGTGTTTGAGAATAGATTTGTGTACAATCATCGCAAGTGCTGAAGGAAACAGCTTTTCGTGTTTCACTCGTTTTGAAAGTAGACCTCTCGTTCTTCTAGCTTTCAGCTACTTGGTTCTGTTCCATAGTTAAAGTTTCCATGTTATTATCTCCTCATTCAACCAAACTGCTTGCTTGAGATAATCACCTGGCCTTTTTTGGTAATGTTATATAACTTTGATCATCTCGTTTTCTGGGTTTGTATATGTGAGCTCCAAAGGAAGGTTCTGATTTTTGACAATTCAAGGATCGGACAGGAGGAGAATCAGCAAGCAAATCAGTGAGCTTACTGGAATTTCAGTAGAATTATAATTGAGCCCGAATGCCGGAATAAAATCTTACAGACATCAAAAGAAGTGTTACAGCTAAAACTCCTCCTCCTCTCTTAGTAAATTCTGAGGATGTTGTATTTTAAGTGTCAAAGGTTTTAAATGTAAAGATTTATTGTCTCCTACTATGTGCTGGGAGATATTAGGGAGGGGTTAATACTAAAAATAATACTCGTACTAGATTTCCCAAAATTTGTTACCCTTAAGAGCTTTGGGCCACAAATTGAAGCTCTCAAGTACGTGAGTAATTTGTGTAGAAAGATACATGTCATTTCTTTATAAACTTGATGCAAGCATTGCAAATAAGCTTATTCACTTTGAAACTCACAATATTAATTACGCCTCATTGACAAATTTAGGTTGACTACATGAATAGTTTTCACGGACAATGATTCTGATATAAATTCATCTAAGGTCAATGTTGCGCTGTGGTGGGGGTAAATATCTACCACTAGACTACTCGTGCAATGCATTTAATTTGATTGTACTCTCTGCAAATGACAAAAATGGTAAGCACGAAAGAAGAGTAAAACAAGATTTGAATCCTGCAGTACTTGAATGTATAATAATGTTGCAACATATATGGAATTACAATACTAACCTATGTCCGAATTCAAGTACAACAATGTTGTAATATATGGGACTCATATGATCGAATTCAAGTTCAATAATGTCATAACATATTCAACTACATTTGTCGATGGATCATCATATATGGATTGGTTTCATGGCCGAAGAAATGCATTAGGTGTGAGAGAGAACGATGAGAAACGAGGGGCCTGATAACTTTTTTGTAGTCTCTGTAATATTATGACTTGAGTAGAAAGAGTTAAAGAGTATAAAAGGAACGAACATAATTCTTGACAATTTCTGGTTAAATTTTGTCAACAAATATACTACTGTTTTATCAACTCTAATCTATGTTTGAATTCAACTGAAAAATGCATGCATTTAAGCCAGTGTTTATACATATTGAATAAGCAGCCGCAGCTACACAATACGGATACCGTAAAGGTTTTGATGTTAGGGGTATGATTATAATATAAACAATTAAAAATTATAATACAGAAAGAACTTATGTTGGCAGGGATAAGTGTATATATATTAAAAAAAAAAACAAGATTGGAATCTGCAAAAGAAGAATATGCTTCATCTCCCGTGGTTCAACGAACATGTTTGCCACAAAAAAATTATCACTGTAAAGGTAGAAGAAAGTGGAATAAAAGATTGCTGGCAAAAGTTAGGGTAACTTTATCAGGGTCAAAATACATGTTTTATTTTTTGCACCAGCCAGAAGTCCTCATTCTATTGTCTTATCAAAATTTAATTTATTGTTATTTACAATTTGAACATAAAATCCCACTAGCTGAGCTGAACTAATCAGTGATGGAAGCATGCTGCTCAAAGTCGGAGTCTTCAAAAGTCCAAGTAGCTTTTGAGGACCCGACACGGGTGCGACAACATTTTTGAAAAATCCAAGCAACTTAGGAAGCAATTCTCAGGAATTGAGCACAAAATAATATTCCTAACGCCCTGAGAGAGGACGACGACCTTCATTTAGATTCATTTCATATATGTTTCAAACGAAAGATTTGATGCGATTCAAATTGACAAGCAATAGTCATAGCATAATAAATATCCGGAGGACAGACAGAACAAAATCTGCATTCAAAACCAAAATTGCGGCAATTCAGAGTTGATTGTTTTATTTTAGAACTAATGCTATTAAATAATGACAATATTATAAGTCTGTAACTATTCTCTTTACTCTTTGAGTGATTTCTTCGGTAAAATTCAAAAAAGAAAATGTATGTTATTACAAAGTAGCAGGCAGAGGCAAATGGATAAATAAACCCATTGATTCTCTTATTTCTGTTCAATGATTCCTTTCTTATTCTTTATTATTCGGAATGCTAAAATCTTTATCAGAACCCAATAAAGCAAAGTATAATAGAGCATATTCATATACAGTCCACAAACAGCCTTTTTCTGTGTTTGCCTACCATTTATTATATTTAATAATCCTCTTTTCAGAAATTGAAAATTACTTTTTGATATCCAGCCATATATATACACCTCTACTCACCAACTTCCAATCATTTTTTTTTTTTATATATATAAAAATATGACTCTCTTAATTTAATTTAATTCGAAAGCGTAAATTCAAATGGTTGACTAGAAAACAACCACCATTGATCGCTGGTGTGTTGTACCTTGTGTTACTTGGCTTGGGCAGCATTCAAATAATATAAGTAGAGATTACTGTACTCCCACCGTTTCAATTTATTTAATTTGTCTTACTTTAATTGTTTTAAGATTGGGATTATATTGTTTAAGCAGTTCACGTAATCGTTGTCCTCTTGCCAATTGATTCTGAATAGCTTTATCGAGATCAGAAGCGCAAAGGGTTCTAATTCTGCGAATTGCGCTAGTTCTAATTTTAGGTTACCAGCTACTTGTTTCATGACTTTTATTTGAGCTACAGACTGCAAAAAGGGTCGTCGATTACTACAAAGAACCTAATGGAAAGAAGGTCATATTAATCCTGAAAAAAGTGATCCAAAAATAAATTTGACCTAAAGTTTCAGGGTATGTCTGACCAAAGATTTTACCTACCCAATAGTGAAATCCTGCAAATAATGCAAAAACGACTCCGCCGATCTGTTGCCAACCCAGTTTTTGGCCTCGTATGAGAATGAAAAACTGGAGCATTTTATCCATCGGTGGATAAAGAATCGCAAACATTTCTTTCCATCTTGACAACTCTTTAATTACAATATTTTGATATATTCCATGTCTCTATTGTTTTCTTTATTTTCTTTGAACTTCATATCAAGTCAAAATCAAACAATCAAATTAATACGATGATAGTATACATTTTATGGCAATGTTCAATGAGAGTTGATTGATTCCCTGTGAAGAAATGTGTGCGTCCTTTTGCTGCAACTTCCTAAGGAATAATAGCATAGAGATGTTACATCAGGATGGTACAGGTAGTGTCTCGTTGGGGGTCAAAAAAAGAGGTTAGCTAGTACCATGCATGTGCACTCTGATTATTTTTTATATTTGATACAGATAGGGGCCTCCACCAGTTTGAGGGGTCGATTTTATTTCCCTAGTTAATTAGAGAAAAGTTACGGATATTACTGTTCGGTCAACTAATTTTATTAATATGATCAAAATATAAACAGCATATATATGTGTCGTATTTTATTAACGTATACATAATCTATATACTTTAGACATATTTTATAAATTAATTGATCTAAGTCTTTAAGACCGCAATTATTCCTTTAATTATTTGGTACTAAAATCTGACTAACTTCGTTGATTGATCAAATTTGCATAGAGTAAATCTACTAGGAATAAAGTGATTCTTATGATTTTTTTTCTTTAAAAAAAGTAATTAGGATCAAATTTGAGAATTTTAATCAAGGATAGAGAATGTCAATCATCTCACAGATCACTTGATGCGGAGCTTATGGATGAGATACACCTTTATAGTTCGAAAAAGAATTGACATTATTTTCTTATTCGATCTAGTTTGTTTCAAAATTATTTTTTTAAAATTCAAATTATTTTTAATTTAAAATTTTATTTTTACCTTTAATGAGAGGCTTCTATTAGCCATGCAAATGTTATGATTAATTTAAAACCATTAAAAAGTCTTATAGTCACATAAATAATCGTAAATTCAAAGTCTTCCGTTTTCTTTTTCCTTTTATAACTGTGATACGAGGGGAAGAGTTAGTGTGAGAAGTACAGATTCGACATAATTCAATAATTTAATCCAAAGTCCAATATCTCTTCACTGAGAATCTTATTGAACATAGTATATATCATACTTCATAACTCATAAATTTCAAATTTTAAATCCACCTTTAATGATATAATGTATGTGCCAACAAGTGTCCAGCCGATTAATTTCAAGAGGTACCTAGTTACTCCGCAACACAACTATCAAAAATCAAATTATATCATTCTTTCACCTCTTTCTAAGAGCTCTCATCCATTTTACTTCCTTAAAGACTCGTACTCACAACTTTCGAATTGAAAATGAGGTGTTTACAATCGGAGCTTGTCTAAGTATATCATATATATATATATATATATATATATATATATATATAGAAACCAAGAGAATAGGTAGAAGGGAAATAATATATATAATACTACTAATACATTGGAATTCTGTTGATGCTTGGAAAGGCAGCAAACAAAAGAGCAATCATAATGTCTTGTAATTCCAGCTTGCTCTCTCCTCTGACTCTTCCCCACCATCATTGCACCCTCTTTTGCTGCCCATTCTTTATTATCATTCACCAACCTCATCACCATGATCACTTCAACCTCCTCATTTCATCAACACTACTACTCACCCATCAACACAAAGAAGAAGAAGAAGAAGATGTTGTTTAAGAAGATGATGAAGTTGAGTACTTTGGTATTTGGAAAACCCTAGTTAAGTACTCTTGAATCTTCTCCAAATTAGCTCATCTTCTTCTTAATGGGGAATCAAGCATCATGGTCCGATTGATAACATGATATGTTTGTCTTTCTTCAACTCCTTTTAAGTAACTTTTTTTTCCTTTAATTTTAATTTTCTTTTGAAAAAAATTTCTTCTTCTTTTGTTATTCTTATTTGTGGATTTGCGGTGTAGTTCCACATTGAGAGCAAAAACATGTATAATTCATGAGTATCTTGTTGTTTAATTCAGTGAAGCTTGCCTACTAGTACTTGATCCTTTTAAGGATCCAATTTACTTACGAGTCACAATCGAAGAGCTACATATATATCCATGAAAAAAACCTTTATATATACACACTGATTATCCTAGTTATCATTTCAACAACCTGCAGCCAATTACTGAGGTGGTTTGGTTTGCGGATAAAGTTATCCTGGGATTAATTTAATATTCCATCAGGGAGCTAGGTGAAATAATGAGATAAGATGAAATATTCAAGATTAAGGTTGGAATTAAATTTATAATCGATTTGGTTAAATTTGATCCTTCAACCATATAGGGTATAATTTTAATCTCAAAACTTAATCCATCTCTTAGGGTTTCACTTTTAACATTATTTGGCACGCAGGCCAAAATTAGTCTTGCAATATAATTTCCCTTCTTTGATTAATTCATCTTCATTAAATCGTATCCATCGGTTTGAGATCGATTTGATAATCCGTGATAGTAGTAAAATTACAAATAATGCATGTGCACAAACAGCAGTGATAACTGATCAAATTAGGTAGCATTAATTACATGCTTTTCATGTGTTAATATGTAAACAAGAAAAGGCTTATTATAAACATGTGGCCTGTATATACATACCTAGTTACTGTTTATATGGATCTGGTGTACTAGCAATATGGCTTTAGGTTAACGTACACTGTTAACTGTCTGTCTATATATATATATTCCTTCATCTTTAAACGTGCACAAAATTGAGTTTTCCTTTTCATGTACAGAGATTGAGGGAGAATATTTGTTTCTTTGCCTGAATATTCAGTACTATATAACACTTTCTCTTCTTATTCTTCTCTTTTCTTTAATTTGTTTCTTTCTTCCCACACCACAAGAGGGTAAAAAAAGTTTTTTTTTTTTGGAGATATGTCATAATATGGTGAGGTTACAAAACTTTTGAAATGTGTTATTTTTGGACATGAAATTGTGATATTTGAAAAAAGTTTTAATTTTGTTAATGGAAAAGATTTACTTGAGAAAATCATTTTAAAAATTAAAAAAAATAAAAATCAATCAATGTATATCAAACATTCTCTTCACAAACTTCTTGACGAGGAAAGAAATGCATCACACCCTTACCACTACCACACATCAGCTAGGTAATTAGCCATCAAAGCATAAATACATCCTGAAACTTAGTAACTTAAAATGGTGCTCCTTTCGTGCTCTCAAATTATCTATCGTGTTTCTCTTTTACTCGACTTTTAAGAAAATATTAAATAGTTAGGAGATTCTTTCCTTTATTTTTTTTAACTATCCTCATTTGTATGTTAAGATCCATCTTCATTATATATTTACTCTATCAAGGTGTTTGTTGTCTTCAAGAACAATTACTATTAAAGATAAAACAAAAAAAAAAATCAGTTTTGTCTTATTTGTCATTTTATACCTTTAAAATGTCAAATAATCTATTTTTAGAAATCACAACAAATGACTTGAGACGGAGGAAGTATCTGGCGAAGTGTATTTAAGATTCTTTGTTGCTTTAATAATTTTCACCAAAGCTCATGGTATCAGAAAATCAATTTCCCCTCTCACTACCTAGACTGGACTTCATCTAATCCTTTAGCTGACTAGATATATTTAGGAAAAACCAAGTCTTGATCAACTCTTAGGTGTGATCATGCCTTTTCTAATCGAGCTGCATTTAATAATCGCCATCAATATATTTTGCTAGTATTTTTCTTATCAATCATTAGAGTGTCTAACCAAAGTTAACCCTAATTAAGATGCTATATAGCGTGTTGAGTACTTTGAGTTGATTAATAGGAACTGTGCAAAAAAGTTGCTTTTGGTCTTTGTTTTGTAACACAAATAATATCACTCTTGTTTTGAGTTTCTTATTTATAATGGTGAATGCATAATGTTCAAAAAAACAATTAAACCTGGTTAGTTATCGAATCATCAAATTTAAAGAGAATCTTTTACTAATCAAATATATATTCAAATTGAGACAACTTAATCTTAAAGAAAATTAAAAGAACAAGCTAGGCGTAACTCTTTTTCGTTATGAATAATACATGACCAATCATTGAGGTTTCGATTCTTGCATTTGCTCAAACACACATTTTAATCTCAAAAATTTATGAAATTTATATTTATCCAAGTGGATGACAATTTTATGTTAAGGCGCCAATCTTTAATGAAGCAATATCAATTCGAGATTAAGACATTACAAATTGTTGTCCAAAGAGATTGGAGAAGAATCCATATGAGTGAGTGATGTTCAATTGGTACACCTTGGATTGTGCAAAAACATTTGTGAAGACTGCATTGATTACTATTGAAATAGATTGATGAAGGTAGATATTTTTCTTTAATTTAATTAGAAGGAATAAGAATAGATGTAATCACCTATAGATGAAGTTTTATATTGAATTTTTGCTTGTACACTGCATTCAAAATAGATATTCATTTCTTACTTACCCAATTTGAAAAAATAAGAAATAATTACTACTTTACAGTTTACAACTATTCTATCGTTATTATTAAATACTATCATTTCTCAATATTTAGATGTGTATCAAGTCAAATATAAAAATTATTTTCTCAATATTTAGATGTGTATCAAGTCAAATATAAAAATTGTTAGTAAGTACAATTTTTTAGGCCGAAAGTACTTCCTCTGCTTTTTTTTTTTTGAAAACTTCAGGAAAACCCGCAGCTGCTACACCCTCTGCCCTTCGGGCGAGCACTCTGTGGTGAGCACAGCCTCCGCCCTTCGGGTGAGCTCTCTGTGGTGAGCACAGTCTCTGCCCTTCGGGTGAGCACTCTGTGGTAAGCACTGTGTGCGAACTGGGTAAACCCCTCAATATGCAATAACTCGCAGACCATCGGGTGAGCACTCTGTGGTAAGCATTGTGTGCACTGGGTAAACCTCTCACTGTGTGCAATAGCTCGCAAATCATTGGGTGAGCACTGTGTGTGCACTGACAGTGCAATAACTCGCAAACCACACAAAAGATGTAAACCGCAGTAGGTAAACCTCGTGCAATGAGCTCGATTGAAAAGACATTAGGAGTGGATCGAACCCACGACCTTCACTGTAAAAAGTCCCCTCAAACCAACTCAACCACCCCATGAGGCTACTTCCTCTGTTTTATTGATTGTTCGGATGATAGGAAATTTGACGGTTCAGTCTAATTGTTGGTAAATATTAATTGCGCTTAGCGACCCATGAAAATATCAAAGTACAAGACCATTGTCGACGTCTGAATATTAAAGACCTAAAATAATTCTATTTGAATATTGTAAGACTTAGTAATAATTCTCTAAATAATCAGTCTTTGCTAGTCAAGATAAATTTCATTGGCAATTTGGCATGAACTCCCTCCGTTCCTTTTTAATTTAATTTACGTTTGAAAATTAATCAATTTAACTCCTAAAAATTTAATTCTGCGCCTAAAAAGAAATGAAGCTAGTAGCTCAGATATGACTTTTGAAGTCAAGGCCGTTAGTAAATAGGCCCAATAAAATACTCTCTACGTTTCATTTTAATTGACCCTCTCCATTTTATTTTAGTTGATCCTTATTGACTTATTACACCTTTAAAAAATTATTTAATAGAGATTTATTTTACTATACATTAAAAATATTCTCTATTAATTATGCATTGAAAATATGAATTTGACTAAATACATTTTATTTAATTATTTAATATTAAAAGAATATAATAAAATTCTAAAAAAAAAACAACCTCCTAACTTAAAATTGAAAGCATAGAATTACTGCTGTCCAAAGCCCCCTCCAAGTGAGCGCTCGAAGATGTTACTTTGCGGAGGGCGTAGATTCAATATATTGGCGCCAACATTGCCACTCTCATTTGAGACTTTTATCAAACACCTTGCAGCTTCAAAATCCTCAAAGCTTTCACTAACCACAACATCATTCACTGCCAGCGCCAGCGCCAGCGCAAACTCCAAAGTCTTCAGTTCCTCCTGTTTTGAAGCGCTAAACTCGCGTCAAAAAGAACAAGTGCATATCTACATTGATTCCCTCCTCGAATGGAACCAGGTTCCCCATTCTCCATCGTGTTTTTGCGAATATGTTTGTGTTAATAGCCAAATTGTATATGTACTCAGATTAAGTGTTTTGTAGCAGAAAATGAATCTGACTGCTGTAAAGGAGGAGAGTGAAGTTATGGAAAGGCACGTTGAAGACTCGCTTTCAATTATAGAACCAATTCGAACTTCGTATCTCTCACATTGTGGACCTTCGTCGGAGAATCTCAATCTCGTTGATGTTGGAAGTGGTGCGGGACTTCCTGGAATAATTTTGGCCATTGCTTCCCCTGGTAACTATTTCCCTTTTTTTCTTCACAATGTTGAGGAGCAACATCTCAAAAATAAGCTAAAAATTGCTTTTGTAGAATATGTTGTTTGTCTATATATTCACTTATTTGGTACTAAAAGAAAGGAAGGAAAAAAATGAGCAGCCTGGTGCAGTAAAGATCCTATTATGTGCAGGGTCCGAGGAAGGGCCGGACCACAAGGATCTATAGCCGGCCCCAACTTGTTTGGGACTGAGGCATAGTTGTTGTAGAAGTTTAGTATGATTGCTCAATGAATTTGTACATGCAGGTTGGAAAGTGACCCTTCTGGAGTCTATGAATAAGCGTTGTTCCTTCTTGGAGCATGTGGTTAGTCAGATCGGTCTTTCAAATGTTCAAGTTGAACGAGAAAGAGCTGAGGTTAGTCAAACTCGAATCATCAGTTCACATGTCCTTTTAATCATACATTTAGTGATTGGTCAAAATATTTTCTTCCTTAGTTTTATCAATATGCGTAAGATGTTTGGGTCCATATTGAATATGAAGTGGAGTTGTTGCAACATAAGCTGTATGTATTCCTAGTTAGCTCACATTTATTTTGTTTTCCTGAAACCAGATGGGAGTTAATTCCATGGGCTTGGTTTAATTATTACGTTCTTCAACCCCAAACCTGCTTTGTTTTTTGATAGGCTAGTGATCCCTCACTTAATGTCCTTATACTGCAGCTTATCTGAGTGGTTGAACATTAGGGAACTAATGTATGACTTACTCGTCTGGTGATTATCAATAGATTTTCCAAATTGAGTTGTCTATTCTTGCTCTTAAGGAGTTGGGATCTCATATGTCCTAAATTGGAAAGTTATCTCCCCAAATTAGGTTGAGCACAGTACAATAGTCTGAATTGTGGTATCACTGAGGATTATCTTCATGTCTCCTTGTGTCAGAATAATCACTGCAGAGTCCATTCTTCTATTCAGTCATATATGTTCTGTGGGTCTACCAAGAACATCTGATGGTTTATCTCCTTGTATACGATACTTATATAAATGTCTTGGGAGGAAAGTTATACATTCTTGCTCTTTCTGCTAGTTATTGTCACGACACGACGGGCATCCCGAACCATGAAGGCCCAGGCACCCCTTTCTATCTGGCAATCATGCACTACATTCATACAATATAAAAAATTTGTGGAAAACATAACAAAACGGAACCATGATCAATCTCATAGATCACTGGAACAATTTGAAAGGAAGTTCTTAACATTCAAAACAGATGACACCCGTCTGTGAAATTTCTAACATTATAAGATTCAACATATGTCTAAAAACAAAACTGGGACAAGGCCTCCAGTCAGACCATGAATCAAATAAATAACAATGTTCTATAAATTCTGCCTTCTGGAATAGGCACCAACTGCAAATCTCAGACACACCAATCTACTGCTTAGCGGGACCCCAGGACTGAGCCTCAGATCCTGAAATATAGGGGGTTAATACAATTGTACTGGTACGCAGAGCAATCCAAAACAATATACTTTTATACAACATAAGTGAGAGCAAGTCGTAGAAACATACAATCCAAAACAATATACTTTTATACAACATAAGTGAGAGCAAGTCGTAGAAACATATTACATACGATATAAGAAAAACACATGAGCATACTTTAAAGACTTTGAAACAATCCTTTGAAATCATGACTCACTCTTGATCTTACTTCTAAGCTAGATGGTACACCTTACAAGTCTAGCACCCACGGCTATATGGGTTCGCCATTAACTCGTCGGCCTAGCCCCCACATCCAAGTTTGCTGCAAGGATAGGGGTCCTACATACTATAGTAGACCAGTGTCTCAAGGACAAGTATACATTGGCCTTAGCCAATCATATCACCCGAATCAGCAAAACTCGATTTCTAGCGATGAGCCCTTATACTCAAACGCCTTCTTTAGGTAACCATCTAACTCTCTTTAAGCCCATTTTTAACATTTTAAATCATGCATCTTTCTGAAGAGTGGTTTAAGAAAAATTCTGTAGTCCATTATGGTCTGAGTCTGTTATGTCATTCGTCTGATTTGGTATCGTCATACCAAGACTTGCAAGTCATATCTTTTAAGCCATAAAATATCATGTATAGCTCTTTCATTCAAAACAATATTCAGACCACCAAAGCATTCAAACAGTACAAGATGATTCATATTTCAAAACATATGTCAAACCATGCAAAGATTCTCTCTTTTCAACATTTCAACAAGTGGTGGTTAAGTTCTCAAAATAATCATTCAATTTTTTCGATTATCTTATTCAGCCTCTACAAACAAGAATTATCCCTCTCTGCAATTCACAATCGACATAAAACTCATAGTTGATAGTAAAACCCTTGGTTCATGCTTTAAAATATGCAATTGAGTAATCCATGACTTGTCAATCAAGGAATAACACCATGAGAGGGAAATTCGTTATTCATGCTCTCAATTTATACTTTTCAAAGCATCGAACGCATACATATATATATACACATAAATGAGAATCAAATTTAAGGGGAGGTCTCAAGACCAAAGCATTATCATCAAAGGGTTCACCATGCACATGTTATTGTAAATTCAAACCCTTCGTAAATATGTGAATTTTCAACCTTCAAAACATTATTAAAAGATTTCACCATGCCCATGTTGTTAGGAAAACCCCTCGTACCTTAGATTACTTAGTTTGAAGAATAGGACTCGAATCTTAACTCGTTTCCAGGAAATCTTGAACTTAAAGGTGGATTCTTGATCCTTGGGAGAGGAGTTAGGGTTATTATTCTTGATGGAATTGAGTAATTATGGGCATATAGTGCCCTAATAATGCTTTAATCAGCTGTTTACACGACTTGTGTTTATGGGGAAAAGTCCAAACTGCCCTTCGGAATTTAAAAGTTTAGCAGAAACTCGCATCTTGTGCTCACCGCGACGCGATGACATGCTCATCGATATATCCTCCGCGATGCGGTGCAATCGCGGTGAGTTACTGAAACTTGACCACTGTCGATTTGGACATCATCGCGACGCGATGGAGGCCCCATTGCTATAGCCACCGCGACGCGGTGCAATCGCGGTGACCTTCTGTTTTCAAAATCCAAACACGCCTCAAGCCCTGTCCGAAAAATCCAAAACTCCTCCGAGACATCCCCTTTTCACCCCTAAACATGAATCAACTCAAAACTCTACATCTCGGAATCGGCAAGGTCGATTTAGAATTCATCGAAGTTTAGGAGCTTAAAATATGACTTAAGTCCTTTTAACACTTAGGAAAATTTTAGGTTGTTAGCTCTTTAAGCATGCTACTAAGTGTGGTATCAAGTCGAGAATGCTACAGAATGTTATAGTTACGCATGCCCTAATTTTATGTTTGAACTTTGTGATGCATAACAAATTAAAATTTGCTGAAATTTGACGCCTGTTGTTCCTTCTTTTATGTACCAGTATCATCTTTTAGATTTTCTTCTGGTAGTACAGTTTTTAGATATTCACATGACTTGTGGACATGATGCACATTCTGAACATTGGAATAGAACAGAAGCTAGGGCAAGACGTCAGCTTCAGAGAGTCTTTTGATGTTGCAGTTGCTAGAGCTGTTGCAGAGATGAGAATTTTAGGTAAACTGAGACACATTTTCTCTCTTCCTCTGTGTGTTATGCTCTCCGACTCCTTGAGGTGGTTATCTGATTCTGTATTTTTGCAGCTGAGTATTGCCTTCCTCTAGTACGAACTGGTGGTATTTTTGTAGCTTCGAAAGGTCATGATCCTCAGGTCTGTCTCTCTTATGATTCTTAGTAATAGTTAAGTTACTTTTCTGACAAGATGAGCAGAAGGCTTAGCCTTTCTGCTGTTGTTAAATAATGTGTTGTTAGAACTCCATGACTGTTATTAGGGTAGGGAGCTATTAATCTCACTTGTCAGATCTGAGACGTAACATTATCACAGAATAGCAACACATGTAAGGTGTACAGAGAGGTTTCTGAGGGTAGGTATAAGTGCTTGCACACAATCGAACACATCTGTCATTTAGATTGGATTGCCGTGATATTAGAGAATCATTTATCACAATTGAATATATCGTGTTCTTTGGCTTAAAAGGCATTTCGAAATATTTGTTAAATATATATGTTGAGCCTATTTTTTTTTTGGCTAATTTACAAAGTGAATGGATGTCTCTAGCCACTTTGTCATGGTATCACAGTATTTGATGCAATTCAGTAGTGGGGATTTCATTACGATTGTAGTGGTATTTCACATCATGCATTTATAAACAAAATTTTCAGTACATGCTATGTTTCACTTATCTATGTCCAGTTTTTGTCCCAAAAAGATTAGAAGGATGTAGTTTGCCTACTGCCTATAATTTTGAAAACTAAGCCTATAATTTTGAAAACTAAATGTGCAAGAATTAATGGTCAATGTACCAAAAAGCAGAACACTGCACTTAAAGATAAAAAAATGTTTATTTTTTCTTCTTAAAACCTAGAGAGGATCTGTGGTGGCAGTCTACTGAAAATGCAAATGAATATCATTCAAGAAATGTAACCCAATATAAATTTGTTGTATGTAAGATGATTTGTATTTGAGAAGAGAAACTATTGACATATATTTACAATAACTGCTCTCCAACTTTCAAATTCACTGACAGGAAGAAGTACACAGAGCAGAGAGAGCAATACAGCTGATGGGAGCCTCTCTATTGCAAATTCGTTGTGGTACTGTTCTCTTTCACACTGTAGTTACAAGTGGATGATAACATGGTTCAGACTGGTTCTAAGGTTTAAGAGTTTTCATTAATTATATGTGACAAAACCTACTTCTTAAAGGAAATTATATAAGAACTAGATAATTGCAGATGGATTTCTGTTTAAAGAAGGTAACTTATTCCGACTTCCTGTGATCGTTGGGATTCCAGATCCGCTCTACCTGTTTCTGAGAATTACGATTTTCGAAGTCCAGGCTTGAGGTCAGTGTGCTGGGCTTTTTTCAGCCTGAAGGATCAATTATAAGCAATATCACATCTTCTTAATTATAACTTAGAAATTGAAGACATCAGATATCTTATGTCACAGTATGATTGGTCCTGCTCTTACACTTGACCTAGGTTAACTTGCTTTGAGTAGGTCTCCAGATGAGCAACTACATTTTAAAATGTCCTCTCATTTCTGGCCTTGACTTCATTAATTTGTTTGTTTATTGTGTAATACAGTTGATTCCCACAGTAGACATGGACAGAGAACTGCCATAATTTGTTTGAAAGGCAAACCTACCCCAAAGAAATATCCTAGAGATCCAGGAACTCCAGCTAAGATTCCACTTTGAGAGGAATGTTGTCAAACCTCCTTATCTCCAGTACAGACAATGTATGATAGAGGGAAATTTGTATATCCCCTAATCGCTTCTCTCGAGTTTAGATGCAGAAACACTATACTCGTGGATGTCTGGAAGCAGTACTACTAGTTCCTTTCGTGAACTGCTTACCTCATTATGTAAGAAGGTACACCACACAGATTTGGCTTCAAGTTTATTCATTAAGATGAGTGTAATTACAACCACATTCCACATAATACGTGTATTATTTTGTCTTCTTGTGGTTTTGAATTAACGACTTGTGTAAATATCAATGCCTTGCCGAATCAAAGCATTAACGGAGGCCACGTTCCAGTTGATTCAATATGTCATACAATTTTGCTGCTTTTTCTTTTGTGACGTAAGCAGCAGCTTCAGTTTGACATGTTCAGGATTCAAAATATTCACAGTAGGTTACCTGATCCTGTGGCTGCAGTAATTGTGTGAAAAATTGAATTCAGTATCAGCTCGTGGGAATTGTGCTACTGTGGCCAAGAATATAATTTGTGTACCTTGTTAGAATTTCAATTGCGTCACATAGTGGAGCATGCGTACCTGTGATTGGATATTGTTGACCTTAAACAATGTAGTTTACCTAACATTTTTCCCCAATCAAATTAAGAAAACCTTGGCCCGTTCTGCTTATAAAAAAAAAAAAAAAAGAAGTTATTCGCCAGTTCTGTACCCAGAATTTTATCTATAGGTAATTATTCGTTGCCTTCGAGGAAACTTGTGTGGTTGCTCCTGAATACAATGCTAGGTAAGGTGTAAAGAGGGGACTGGCGTTGTGTAGATAATCTATTTAAGCTGCAACTAAAATAAGTACAAAATATTTCAATGTCCCATCAATAAGATAATTTAAGGTTGAATTTGCGGCTCTTAGTACAAGATATCAATGTCCAGTCAGTAAGCTAATTAAGGTTGAAATTGTGGCAAAGCACTTTTACCTAACCAGCCCTGTGGATTTTAATGGAAGAGGGTTCAACTTTTCTCTCTGTGAAAAAGACACGTTTCTATCTGTAAAAAAGACTTGTTATTGCATATTTCTTTTTCCTATGGTTAATTTGGATGGTTACGTCAAAACATAAATCATGAATATTTTAGGACCCGTTTAGCGATAGATATCCCAAGTAATATTTGGGAAAAAATTTAACAAAAAGTGTTTGGCTATATAATTTATTTTTTTGACAAATATTTTTAATAAATAATTCAAATACCCAAATTCTAGAAAAAACTAGTTTTTGGACTAAATTCTATTATTTGAGAACTTTTCAAATTTTAAACTTTTAACTCAAATATTTACATTAAAAATATCCCATCATTTATTAATCCCAACTCATATCTATTTTCCTACGAATTCCATCAATAAACTTTGGGATTTGACTCTAGAATGTAATAGTAGTGTTGCATAGCACTTGTTAAAAGTAATGTAAATGAAAAAATTAGATGCTCCTTTGTAAGTTGAGAAAACTTCGATAGCTCTTATAATTAAGTGTGAAATTGTTTATAAACAAATTGAAGCTTATAATTTATGAGTTTAATTTTATTATGAAACATATTCATTATAAAATGATAATACAAAATTATGTATAACTTTAATGATTTTGTAGAACCTATGAATATAAATTATATTTCTTAAAAAAATTAAATATTATTCCTAAAATAACTTGTGAAAAATATTTGAAAATCTATGACGAAACGCTGGCTTAGTCTATGTCAACATTTGATTGAACCATATTAAATAGATGGTCCATGTACTTTTGGTCTCTCTAGAAATTCTAAAAGTTCAACCAACCCTTGGGAAACTTAATACTTGGATCATCAGAGACAGAATTAGGCCAAAAAGAAAAGTTAATTAGGCACGGAGGGACCATCACTTTATACCCAAGGAGCTACTATTTCCTACTAGGATATGTGTAGACTTTAGTTTTTTATACTCACTTCCCTGTTAACTAGGTGAACTGGTTGAAATGATTTCAACAGGACTTTATGAGGTGTACTTGTAGAGAAGATCAACCAAAGTGGTTTCCAGTTTAAGAAGCATAATCATTTCATAGTGGTAGCCTTTTTCATTAGAATAAACCTGCAATACAATCCAACTAAAGAAGAAAATAAGTTAAAATTTCGTAGATATTTTCTTCTTTTGGCCACTTGCCCAACAATCTAAAGTGCAAAATCTAATATACAGATATGTTAATTGGCAAATCTGGAGCATGTGCATGTTCATTAGAGAAATCAATCAGCCAACAAATACAACGTGTCATGCTAGCTGATGCACCTCATTGAGTGTTATCAACAGCTTAGAGAAATGGAACAAAAACCTTCCAAACCTTGGTTTCACCATCTAAACTAGCACTGTATAGGACATATGAATAAGTTGAATCAGATGGAATTTGTTGATCACTGGTCACAGTCAAGCACTTCACTGGTCCAGTGTGTCCTTGAATAACACTAAGACAAGAGTAGCATCTCTCAACCCCTCTCCACACTCTCACTGTTTTATCTTCTGAACCACTGCACACTAAATCTGATACGACAGCCAGACATAATATCGACTTTTTATGGCCCCTGAGTGCACCCACCAGCAACATGTCACCACCTTCATCCTTCTCCCATACTAATATTGACCTATCGCAAGCACCCGAATATAAAACAGGATGAGTGCTACTCCCTCCAACTGCTAGTGCATTTACACCAGATTTATGTTTCTCTAGTGTACAGCCTAGTGAATGTTTCTTCTCTTCAAATCCCTTTCTCCAAATCTTGATTTTCTTGTCAGCTGATCCTGTAAAAACATCCCCGTCTACTGATATTTCTAGAGCGTTGATCGCGTCATCATGTGCATTTGCTATCGATTCCAGGCACTTAAAATCAGTGGTGCGCCAAATTTTAAGTGTTCGATCCCATGAAACGGAGTAGAGGAACGACTCGTCGTTGGAAAGGGCTAGTGCTGAGACTGTATCAACATGATGCACCCATGTGGACTCCTTGTGGCGCCTGATCTGAACATGGTTTTTCGGCATCATAAATTTAAAGGCTCTGTCACTAAGTATTGGGAGAGTAGCCAAGTGAACAATATTCGGGGTATCTGAATGGTGGTTTTCGATTCTCCAGACTCTGATTTTGTGGTCTTGATGAGCACTAAAGACCTTATCAGCCAAAATTACTAGAGACTTCACTGCACCTTTCCCTGCTATAACTGTGTCAATTATACTTGCATCTATTGTGGAAGTTAAAGCCTTTTGCTCCCACATACAAATTTCTTTGTCAGAAGAGCCAGTAAAGAGGAATTTCCCAGCAAGTACAAGGGAAGATGTATAGGAATTCTGTCCCTTAAGAGTAGCTATGCATTGATGGTGAGCTCCAAGACTAAAACTTTGACTTCCTTGTTCTGCTTTCGAGCCATTGCTTGAACATGATGTTTGATAAAAGGGCATCATTCTTCATTCCCCTGACCTCTAGCTGATGATGACTTTGATTTTATGTGAGGAAGAATGGAGATAGGCAGTGGTTAGAAAATTCAAGTGGGGAGGATCTTGTGAATTGTTTGGTTGATCATAGAATATACATTTTTGGTGTCTGTCTTTGTGAGGACTGAGGAGTAGAGAAATTAAAATAGGCTTCCTTAATAGAAAGTGGGAGCTAATGTTGTTACTTTCCCGTTTCAATTTGTTTGTCTAGTTTTGACCTAACATGGAATTTACGTGTCTGGTTTATGATCGCAAACTAAAGATATGTCATATGTCTTTAAATATGCCATGTGTAAAAGTTAGAATTAAAGAATTGATAAAAATAAAAGAAGATATCATTTTTGAAACGGACGAAAAAAAATAAGACAAATAAATTTTAACGGAGGAAATATTTATTTTTTGAAAAAGTTCTATATTTTGTGTAACTTCTGTCGATTGGAAGGTTTTATCCTCATCAATGACACTTAAAGAATTGGCCCACAAAAAATAAACTAGACAAAAGTTACTTCATTAATTGTCTCACAAAGGTTTCAACTTGCATGAACCAATGTTTCTTGGAAGAACAGTATAGTCTTAATAAAAAAATATATAGTGTGAGTTAGGTACTATCAAATGGCTGACTACTTTATCATTTCATTTTCTTGACTGCCTAATTGAAAAGTTAAACCATTTAGCTATTTCTTTACTGCCCTGTAATTTGGATGGTAATTAGTGTCTTTTGTACTTAGAATGCTTGTGTGCCAAAACAAGGTCAAAAAGTAGACCTTGTGTATCTGCTGAAAAAAAAAAAAAAATCCTCCAGACACTTATAAATTATAGATTTCAAACCCGGTAAATCAAATGCAATGTGTTAGAATCCGAACTCAAATCCATAATGTTCATATCCGAAATTCAATTAGACTAGAAGAATTCAAAGGTTAATTTAGTGTCTATTCAATGATAGGGACTTAGCTAGTTGCATTTCATTTTAAAAAAAAAAGTGATTGGTAAAGCAGCAAAGTTAGGTACTCTCAGTAACCCGCCAATCTTTCTCTTCTCTTTTTAATTTCTTTAGTGTTTTATAACAAAAGAAAAAAATATATGGAGAATTTGCCAACTCACACTGCTAAAAAGTAAGTATTTACCATTGAAATTTCCCCATGAAAAAAAATATTTAGTGGCTACTTCCACAAATATTTTGACTAAATCAATGAGATAAGAAATTTTTTAAAATATTATCACACCAAAAAATTAGAAGCTTTTCAGTATTTCAATAAGAATCTGTTTCCTATCATGTATTTTTCAAGTAAACTTATTCGTTGAGAAATGGGTGGTAAAAACATATTTTATAATACAAATTTCTCATTGATTCGAGGTGGGGGAAACATTTGTTTCTAGTAGTGTTAGTTGTCATTATAGAATATGTGAAAAGTTTTCCATTAGGGTGTTTTGCTCAGCATCTGATTCTAATTATGGAGGACAGTTCTGCTGCCTCTCTGGATATTGCCTTGCGCTAAATTTTGCCTTTCACGTTGACAGTTTCTCAAGTGGCACTTATAAATCATCTCGGAATATGAATCCACCTACATTATATTATCTTATTTTTCCAATTTTGACCTTTTTTCGTATTAGTTTATTTGTCTTCCAAACATATCACATGATTTACTTATAATGCAATGTCCCAAACATTATTTTATAGTAATAGAAAAGAACTTCATTCAAAACTTAAAAATTAAATTAAAGATTGAAATAGCAGTCCAATGTTTGTCACTTTATTCAACACTGTTTCGGTGTAATTAATTAAGGCTCAAATCTCACGTCCTTAAAAACGCTCAAGTCTCAAGGAGACTAATCACGGATCCATCACCTAACTCAATTTTTTAGAAAAAGAGAGAAAATGCCTTTGAAAATATTATCCGAAGGATTTAGCCTAACTATCAATTAAGTGGAACAAGATTTAAATTTCAGCACATATATATACAAGTAAATGTGAGGTGATTTTTTCTAATTTAATAATTATACTGATGAGAGTCCTTAAGGTATGCATAAATCGATACGAATATATAGAAGTAAGAAGTCAATGAATATCTAACTACAATAGTAATCATTTTGCTAACTACAATAGTAATCATTGAATTAAAGCATGGAATTGAATGTGATCCAAAATATAGGACAATGAAGGAAACCTACCTGCCAAATTAGGTTTTGCTTAAAAAATACTCCCTCCGTTTCATAATAAATGAATTATTGTAGTATTTTTTATGTTTCAAAATAAGTAAATCGTTGAAATTTTTTTCCAAATTTAACCTTAAGAATTTGACAATCAAGGAGCTGATTTGACAACCAAGACTTATCATAAATATGATTCTGTACTTTGAAAAGGGGTAAAAATGAAAAACTATGTTAAATTTATATTTTTGATTCTTTTTCTTAATTTATATGTCAAAATCTAACAATTCATTTATTATAAAATGGAAGAAGTACTACTAAAGACACTATTCTATGGGACTGTCTTTACCTAAAGGATCTCTAAAGGGAAACTTCTATACTACTACTATTAAATGTGTACAATTTCTAGGTTACATACTTATCGAAGACTTATAATTGGAATAAATTATAGTATGGTTCTGCGTCCACTTGTTTGCAGGAATACAGGGAATTGATTGTTTGACTAACAGAAATAATAAATCAAATCACCAATTAATTAAGTCTTTGCTCTTTAGTTTTTTTTTTTTTTTTAATATAATAAAAATATGTTTTAAGATACGTGCACATTTATTTAGTATGCATTTGACCTTAGATTCTAAATATTTTTCACTTTACTTAAAATTGAGAAAATGGCCAAAGCCTTCGTCCCTCTTGACCCCCAAATCCCAATTGCACACCATATTTTGGGGGGTCCTATAATTCTCTGAACTATTTTAAAATGAAATATATACTCTTCTAAAAACTCATACCTAAATTTTATTTCAAGTAGTGGCCTGCACGCGTTGTCACGTGTCATGCCACGTAATTCCATGTCATATTATCTTTTTTTATCTAAAAAATTACTCTCTCCATTTAAAAAAGAATGATCTAGTTTGACTTGTCAAATGTACCAAAACCAAAATGTCCTTCAATCTTGTGGTCTTAAATATGGCTCGTGGAAAGTTAGAATTAAAAAGTTGCTCAAAAAGAAAAGGGGTCGTTCTTTTTAAATGGACTAAAATAGGAAGTAGGTTATTCTTTTTGAAACGGATGGAGTAATTATTTTACTTTATATATTATTTTTTTTATCTAAAAAATTAATTATTTTACTTTATATATTTTTCTTTTTTCGCTAATCCCGGCCATGGCCGCCGCCGAGTGTCGTCCACCGGAACCTCATATCGAATTTGAAATTTCCAACAATTTTAAAGTCGGAAATAATAAACAACATCGAATTTGAAATTTCCGACAATCTTGAAGTGGAAAATAATGAACAACATCAATTTTTAAATTTCCAACGATCTTAAATCCGAAAACAACGAACAATACCAATTTCAAAATTTTCAACGACCTTAAAGCCGGAAACAATGAACAATATCGAATTTAAAATTTTCGATGACTTTAAAGTCGGAAACAATAGAGATTCAACGACCTTGAAGTCGGAAATAATGGACAATACCCATTTTAAAATTTACGACGACCTTGAAGTCGGATATGATGGACAATATCGATTTTGAATTTCCAACGACCTTGAAGTTGGAAACAATGAGCAATACTCATTTTAAAATTTTCGACAATCTTGAAGTCGGAACCAATTGATTTTGTGTTTGGAGATGAGGAAGATGATAAATTAGTCTTGGGTGCCATTGATGAATTCTTTAGTTTTTTTATTTGTGAGAAAGGAGGAGGAGGGGGAGGAAGAAGAAGATTATATATATTTATGTAAAGAAATATTAAAAATAAATTTATAATTTATAATTTTCGTTTTCACTCTCTTTAAGAGAGTGAAACACTCTCTTGTCATGCTAGTTTTTAGGAGTGTAATAATTTCACTTTAAAATAGTTCACAAGGGTAATAGGATCCCGCAAAGTATAAGTGTGTAGTTAAGATTTGAGGTAAAGATTGGGGGGCTTTTGGCCATTTTCTTCGTAAAATTTATGGAGTTGGATCGGAGTTGAAGATGGAGTACTTGTGTTTGATTATATTTTTTGAGAACTTTTGGAATAATGTCCATCGTTGAATGTACTTACAAATAAAACTTCAAAAGTGAAAAGCGAGTTGAAAAACAGGTTATAAATTGTTTTTCAACTTTCAAATAAGTTGAATTTGAAATTTTATGATCCAACATTAATTTATGGCCAAATGGGTCTTGTGTCTAAATTTCCTCTTGTTTCACCTTCAATCTATAGGAAACTAGGTTTGGTCGTCTAGACATTAAAAATATTACTTACATAAGAAATGGAATTATGATTCACTCGTTGCTTCTCCTAATTTTATTTTTTTTCTAGTTTAAAATAAAGTCTTGACTCTTGACCTACCTAACTCCACAATAATCCATCTTTTACTTTAGTTTAATTTTAGCTAAACTCGTAATTAAGGAACTTTTACCATTATTTTGTGTCCATGACATCTTTGATCAAAACATCTTGGAAGATGGGTTTTACTTAATCCATCAAAAGAAATTTTGACGTCACACGTGAGTTTCTTTTTTCCAAAGAAAATTAAAGGGTTACGATTATCACATTTCACATGTGTATCCGGATGTCTATCAGAAACGGTTTTCCTACTTTATCTGACCTCAATTTGTGAAAATACATATATTATGTTGTTGTTGATTATCTTCATGACCACTAACTATGCAAATATTATAATAGTATCTTAACGTGTGTTAGTACTACTAATTAATATACAATCAAGGAAATGATCCCATACGTTTCGATTTGAATACAAAATGACCTTAAAGAAATTTCGTTTTACATTTAAAGTGACAATTCTATTAAGAGACGATTTAGTAGTAGTACTATTTAAACGTGGGAATTATTTCAACCAACAACAGATAGAATAACAAATAGTTATTAAAAAATAGTAGTAATATAAAAATGTGAAAATCGTAAAACTGATTTCTATGTGTACCTTGAAAGGTTTCCATGTCGTTTCTGCCTGATGAGTCATGATAAAAAGAGTGTTTAATTTATTTTTATTTTGTTTGGTTTGTCAACTTGGATTTTTGGTAGGTATTCAGGTGATAATGTACATTACCATAACCTTAATCTCGACCAAAAGTTCCAAAAATGAGTAATCTGTGTGATCAAACCAGTCAAAAAAAAAAAATACTAGTATCATATTGGTGCGTTAGGTATGACAGAAAAAATATATATTTTTGAATAATAAGTTCTAATTTTTTATTTATTTTCTCATATTTAGTAGGTAAATTACAAATTATGTATGTGTGTGTTGGGTTATGACCCCACATTTCAACCTAAGTATGACCCCATTTTTAATTTACTCGTCCATTTTAATTCGCTCAAATTCAATGTCTAAATTCTACCATTTGACATCTCTAGAATAAGGATGGACCAGAGGTGCAATTTTGTGGTGCTTCGACATCCGATACGTATATTAGATATAATTATACAAAAAATCCATAACAATTGGTATAAGATTTAGAAAAATACCCTGAAAACCAAGAAGATAGCTGAGTGCTTTGATTTTCAAACGAACTTTAGAGCTTTGAGCCCCAATATGTGCGTTTGAACCTTTCAGACACCCACGACCCCTAAATCCAAAGTCCACATCGATGAAACGCATCAGCCAAGAAAATCATAGAAGATATGGAGGGACTGGGGCCTTGACAAATAACACAGCTATCAAGGGGTAGGTTGAAAAAAAAAAAAACCTGCCTCCCAATTTGTTAGTCTTAGGTTAGGTGTCTTTTAACAGTACAAAAATTATGCCTATATGTCCCCAGACTCATTTTATTCATTCATGGGTACATGAATATGACTATTGGATTGGCAATTTGCCGAACACCTGGCTCTATTATTAGGTTTGTGTCTCACTATATATAAACATATCAAGGGCCCTTTTGTCCTTCATGTTGTTTGTGTTTTTCAGTAATTTAATTTGCTCAAATTTCTCTTGCTAGTACACAAGTAGATAATACAATGGTTGGAAGCATTTGTTCTTTATGTCACAATCTTGTTATATATCCAAATTTTCAGGGATTAGATATTAGGGTTATCTGTAATTAGTACTGTTAGAGGAAGATGGTGTATGTAAAACCTAGAAGTTATCATTGTTATATGGACTAACTATACAATTATTTCCTTGAAAAGAAGAGGATATTCATAATTAAGTTCTAATAAATAACCTACTCCTGCATCTTCATTTGATTGACATTAGTGCGTGCGATTTAGTGCCATGCCTTCCTCAAGGAATTATCTCTTTACTGGCATGTTTATTGATGTTGCAAATTTTTACCGTCCTAAAATCAATACTAGAAATGAGATCTCTCGCCTTCTTACAAAAAGAATAGAAGAAAATAATCTTTTTAGATTTCTTCTATGTAAAAAGTGAAGATCTTTTGTCAAAAAATCACAAATTCTTCCTCTTGCTATGGGTATTCAAGGTTTAACTCATGTATAGACAAGTTACTTTGGATCTATGTATACAACGTAACACAACTTTTATACATACAATATCAAGGTTTAATATGCATGTAGAGACACGTTATTTTGGATCTCTGTGTACAATTTAACTTTTCATATATACAATTTTTCCGATTAAATATGTTCAATTGCCATGAAATTTCATTTTGTAGTTGATCTGTACAAAAGTGTTCTTAGATTTATGTCATTTTTACTAGAAATCTTGTTTTATACATAAAATTGTTGAGAAATGATTCAAAAAGATACTTGACCAAGTTTTCAGGAAGTTAGTTTTTTTTTTGTTTGGTGATAAGGATAGATTATATTACTAAAGTTTCAGTTGTTGTCATAGTTAATAGCCACATCCCGGCATACTAGGCTAATATAATTACTGGGAATAGTTCTCCCATAAGTAGTACCCTGTTTGTCTTTCATCAAAATAGTTGCAACACTAAGGGGAGGGGAAGACAGTACATGAGGGTTATCACAAAGATCTGCAGTAGTTGCCATTTTTGTCAGTGTATCTGTCACTTGGTTTTGTTCTCTAAACGTGTGGATAGGTGTTGTAGCTTGGGTTTCCTTCAGCAATGACCTCAATTCATACAAAACATTATGATAATGAGATTCTGAGTTGTTTAGGGAATGTATAACTTCAATGGCATCAACATTAACCTCAAGAGGGTTAATGTTATTTTGTACAACAACAAGTAACCCTCTCTTTAACGCAAGGATTTCAGCATGGAAGGGACTGACTTGTGCTATCGTTTGATAAAAATCCAAAACCCAGTTCCCCTCATGGTTTCTTATCACGCCTCCCAAACCGACTTGCCTTCGCTATTGTTACACGCTCCGTCAGTGTTAAGCTTAAACGCAGGATGAGTAGGAGGCTCCCATCTTATTTCAATGGTGACACTATTTTGGTGCGGGTTCTATTCTTTTGAATGAGTAGCGAGTATTCAATCGCATAGCTGATGGGTATTTCCGTGCTAATGCTCTCTCGATTGTTATTGGATTGATTATCATTCCTACTTAGCCAAATTGTCCACATGCACTGCAGGATTTGGTTACCCCAGGTGATGTAGTCGTTGAAGGATTTATTCTTGATGTCCTTCCAAGTATTTGACTAAGAGACATTATCTAAGTTATTGAGAAAGGTGAGATGATTAATTCCACCAATTTGCTGAATGTTTTCCCAGAAGTTAATGGCTTTGGAGCATTGGAAAAAAATGTGGTTAAGAGTTTCCAGTTCCATATTGCAGTAATGGCATCATGGGTCCACATCCATCCCTATTCTGTTGAGGTACACATTGGTGGGAAGTCTACCATGAACAAGCAGCCATAGAAAAGTTTTAATTTTATTAGGAATGTTCGCTTTCCAGATTTCCCTGAAGCAACTAACGTCTCCATGGTAAGAATTCTCTGTGGCGTGAGCAATGGCCTCATAAGCACTGGAAGTGGTAAACTTACCATCATTTGTGAGTTTCCAATAGGGATGGTCATTCTAGTTGGTCAAAGGAGGGGGTTTGGAGTGAATGAATGTTTGCTTGATTTGGTCAGATAGTTCAAAAGATAGCCGCAAAAAATCTCAGCTTCCGTTGGTAACCATATCCATGACAGTAAGGTTTAGTTCCTCAGCATTCAAGGGACCATGAATTTTGTGTCTGATTGGGTCAGTGTTGGGAAGCCAAGTATCAGTTATGAACTTGACATTGTTCCCTTGATGAACGGACCATGCAAGGCCTTTCCTGCATTCTTTCCAGCCACTCTTGACATTTCTCCAGGTTGTAGAAACCCAAGGGTATGTCTGGTTGTTCTGTTCTAGGCTATGGTACTTGGTGGTGAGGACTTTAGACCATAATTTGTGGGGAGGGGAGGGGGTTGACCAGCCGCCACGCTAGGCTAGCATGCATTGCTCTATTTCTGTATTCAGCTTTTTGAAGTCCAAGGCCTCTATTGAGCTTACTAGTAGCAAGAATGTCCCAGCTTAGAAGATGAATCTTCTTTTTATCTTTCTAACTTCCCCAAACAAAGTTTCTTTGGATTCGGTTTATAGATTTCAAGGTCTTTTGTGGAAGCTTGATGAATTGCATTACATGAGTAGGCATGCTATTTAAGGTAGATTTGTCTAGAACAGTTCTGCCCGTCATGTTCAACATGTAGGTCTTCCAACCAGCTAACTTATTATTCATGTTATCTATGATGTATTGAAAGTCAGCATGGGTTGGTTTGCTATCAAGGATAGGGAATCCAAGATATTTTCCAAAGGAATTGCCTCTTTTCATGTTGAGGATGTCGCAGCATTCTTGAGCACAGCTGGTACTGTAATTTTTTGAGAATAAAATGCTGGACTTGGGATTATTGATTTTCTGGCCGAAAGATTGGCCAAATTGGTTCAGAGCTTGGAGAATGTTAATGCAGTTTTTTTTGTTGGCTTGGGCAAACAGAGTTAGGTCGTCTACAAAGAATTGATGAGAGATTTTGGGCCCACTGGTGATGGATTTTATGGGGTCCCATTGCTTTTGGAGCACAGCTTTGTCAACAATTCTAAAAAGTCTTTCCATGCAAATAATAAACAGGTAGGGTAAAAGGGGATCCCCTTGTCGTATACCTCTAGAAGGTTCAAATGAGGTTGAAGGCTTTCCATTAATAAGGATGGAAATCGTGGAGTTGGAAACGCATGACATGATGAGTTTGATGAGATTGGTAGGGAAGTTGAAGTACAAGAGGGTGTTATGGATGAAGGACCATTCTAGCATGTCGAAAGACTTTTCTAGGTCTATTTTCAGAATCATGTTGGCTTTCTTTCCCTTCATTTTCCTAAAGTGGCTTATGTATTCTTGGACAATAATTGCATTGTCTGCAACTCATCTGTTAGTTAGGAAGCTTGCCTGGTTAGGACTAGTGAGTTGGTCTAAATAAGGCTTGATCCTACTGACGATAATTTTGGTGATGAGTTTGTAGCTGAAATTACATAAACCAATAGGCCTGAAATTTTTGACCAAGTTGGCATTAGGACTTTTTGGAATGAGGTAGATGTAAGTTGTGTTTGCCTCCTTGGGCATGCAGCTTTTGGTGGCAGAATTCCAAGGTCTTCTGTCTAACTGCTTGTCAGTAATTTTGGTAAAACAGTGGGTAAATACCATCAGGCCCAGGGGCTTTCAAGGGGTGAAAGAATTTGAGGGCTCTAACCACTTCACTATCTCCCAAGGGTTCATCCAGAATAGTTTTAGAGTCTTCCCAAAGGTAAGGCTCATGGTAGCCTTGCTGAAGAGTTCTCTTGGAATTGCTTTGTTCAGTAGTGTAGAGAGAGATAAAAAATTTGGATACGTGGGTGGAGATACCCTCTTCTGATACAAAATCGACAAGGAAAACACTAACACACACCAAAACAGTCCATGATTTGAAGAACCGAGGACCCCCTTTGGTGAACCCTCTTGAATTCACTACCCAATAACAATACAAACACGATAACAACAAGATTCTAAGGTGTTCAACACCTATAATTAGCGAGCCACAAACTAAGATTACAACATAATAATAAGAACAAAAATAACACAACAAGGTCTCGGGTTTGGACACCCAAAACCGAGAATGAACATAACAACAATAATGAGATAGAATGATAGATAACTGGACACACAATGCACAAACACTATGAACCAAAGTGTATATTGAACACTAAGACCCAAGAATTCATACAAATAACATCAAGTTCTTACGATGACCTCAAGGGAATGGAATTCCCAAGCAACTAAAGTTTCAAAATAAACAACCAACACAAGTGATTCCACGCTTGTCACAAGTGATTCCACACTTGTATGAACACTCTCAAAGAGCTCTCAAAATATCATCTAAGTTATGATAAAATGACCTAACATGTTTTATTTATAGCCTAGGTTTCAACTTAATACAAAATGACTAGAATGCCCTTAATGAGCCAAGACAAAAGGGAGGCCTTGGAGTGTGCATATTGGATGGATTTGGAGTGTTGGGTCTTGTTCTCTACACTTCAAAGCTTGTTTCATTGGTTGGGCAGCCACCCAAGCTCGAGTCTTTACGTATTGATCCACAATCATGATCGTACTTGTATCATCCTCTCCTTCTAGAAAAAGGATTCGACCTCGAATTCGAACCTTGCAAAACAATAGGAAGGACAAGCAAACATAAGTTCCTCAAGATATGAGGGTTACTATTAGTGTAATTAATCATAGCATCTTGTCAAGGTGGCTCAAACTTCACATACACCCAAACATCCCTCTTACCCGAATACCCTCCCAAGAAAGAGTCAACTAGTCTATCCACACAAGTGTGACAAGAAACAAGGAACAAGAGTTGCTCATCAAGTGGAAAACATAGACTCTTCTTCAAACAACAAATAAGCTTGAAAGCCGAGAAAGGAAGGCCATAAATTCCATGCGTATTCAAGTCATTCCAAAAGACATCCTCATCACCATATTTCAAATGATCACCGGGATCAAATGGGTGGAGTGTCAATGGACACGGGTTTAGGATGCATTTCCTTTTCCCAATACTACCATTAGTACAATCACATATCCCATCTATTCTAGCATGGTCTACAACAAAAACAACTAGAGGGTCATCCATAGTCAATCGGCCAACATGTTCAACATCACCATTTTCACACACAAGTTGGTCTTCATGACTTCCATAAGACAATGTACTATCACTTGCCACAATAGCCTCAACACTAGATGGATCAACTAGTGTATCCACAATCTCAATTTGTACATTATCTTCACTAAATGGAGGCATATACGGCTCACCTAAAGACAAACTACCATTCACACTTAGTTGGCTACTAGCCTCATTCACTAGAGTGCAAGATTTAGTTTGATTACCTTGTAGCTCATGTGTAGCATGTCCACTCACATGAACTTGATTAGTAAGGCTTGGATTCTCTATCAAGTTATCCAACTCCTTGCAAAAAGAGCTTTCTGTCCCTTTCATTCTTCCTTCCACTCGGTCCATTATTTTTTTCATTCTCTCCATTCGGCTACTAAGGTCATGTTTCATACCTATTATGGCAGCCATCAAATCATTCATGGTCACCTTTTCCAATGCCATAGTTTCTAACAAAATAAATTCTAAAACAAAAACACAAAAAACAACAAACTAGTTAATGTTAGAAAAAAAAATCCTCACAAGCTCTCACACTTTGAAATGCCTCTCAATTGGCCTCACAAGTGTTGGTAACTCATTCATACTCCAAGGAGACTACTTGGTACCAATTGGGTCTCGAGGTCGGAATAGATTCTCTTTTGAAACAACTCAAAAAAAATACGTACGGACTTGAACCGAGAAACTACAACGAATTTTAAAAGATAAAAGCACACAAAGAAACGTAGACACAAATAAACGAACCCAAAAACTAATTTACAATCTAGTAGACAATTACTAGTTTGTTAATTAGCAATAGAATCAACAAATTGCAACTAAGAAACAAATATTAGAAACTAAGAAATAAAAAATTTGAGCCTAAATTTGTCGTGTGAACAGTAAAGCATGACGTGGCAGCCACGTATTGGTTGCGGTCTTAACAAATTTTATTTTTCAAAATTGAAAGTCTTGAGCAATTTGTGATTTGGAATTGGTGGAAATTTATTTAGGAGGGAAACAAGTCTTGAAATTCTATTGTCAAATTCAAAAGTGGAAAACTTGACTTTTTGTACCATCCCCCTTAAACCAAGGAAAGTTGTTGGGAAGTGATTGACTAGTTGATGGGTGATGGAAACTCTTTCAAGACTAACAAGCTTTCACCTTTTTCTCTTCAACTTTATAGATCTAGTATTCACTTTATTTTAACAAGTCTTGAAAGGGATGAAGAACATAAAGAACAACTTCAACAATCACCAAGAACACAATAATCCCAATAACCAATTCCAACAACAACAAGGCCAACAAATCACGGCCTAGTCCACCAAGATGACAACACAATCGGCTAAGGCTTTAAGTTCACAACAACACTTCAACAAATGCAAGCTCAAATTTAGATCTTGACTCAAGAGTGTTAGTGAACAAGAAAACTAACACTTGAAACACCAAGACAAACAAAATGACTCCTAGATCTAATGTTCAAGTCTCGGCCAAACACAACAAGAACACAACAAACTTTCGGCCAAGATCCAAACTCAAGAACACTACTTTTTTTTTGTATTTTCAAGCAAGCTAGCCCAAGATTGATCTTGTGGGAACAAAATCAAGCCATGCTCTGATACCGAATGATACAAAATCAACAAGAAAGACACTAACACACACTAAAATAGTCCATGATTTGAAGAACCGAGGACCCTCTTTGGTGACCCCTCTCAAATTCACTACACAATAACAATACAAGCACGATAACAACAAGATTTTAAGGTGTTCAACACCTATAATAAGCGAGCCACAAACTAAGATTACAACACAATAATAAGAAAAAAAATGACACAACAAGGTCTCGGGTTTGGACACCCAAAACCGAGAATAAACACAACAACAATTATAAGATAGAATGATAGATAACTTGACACACAATGCACAAACACTATAAACCAAAGTGTTTATTGAACACTAAGACCCAAGAATTCATACAAATAACATCAAGTTCTTACGGTGACCTCAAGAGAACGGAATCCCCAAGCAACCAACATTTCAAAATAAGCAACCAACACAAGTGATATCCACACTTGTATGAACACTCTCAAAGGGCTCTCAAAATATCATCTGTGACAAAATGACCTAACATGTTCTATTTATAGCCTAGGTTTCAACTTAATACAAAATGACTAGAATGCCCTTAATGAGCCAAGACAAAAGAGAGGCCTCTAAGTGTGCATATTGGATGGATTTGGAGTGTTGGGACTTTGTTCTCTACACTTCAAAGCTTGTTCCATTGGTTGGGCAGTCACCCGAGCTCGAGTCCTTACGTATTGGTCCACAATCATGATCGTACTTGTATCATCTTCTCCATCAATTAGTTGGCTAGCCTCATCCTTAAGAGTAAGGATTTAGTTTCTTCTTCTTCTGTTGAGGGTAGTGGCATGGAAGAATTTGGTGTTAGCATCACCCTCACTGAGCCAAGTGATTCTTGACTTGGTCCTCCAAAAATACTCCTCATATTGAAGAGTAAGGTTATACTCCTCAAGCAATTCCTTTTCTAGATTTTAAAGAAAATTGCCATGGGGGTAGTTAGGAAATTTTTGGATACCATCAAGTCTAGCTAGAATTTTTTTCAATTTTTGGAATATATTCCCAAAGACTTTAGTGTTCCAGCTGGAAATGGTTGATGGAGTGGGGGGTTGTAATTACTCTGAAAACACTGATGGACAAGGTTTTGAAAGGAGTGATGACTACCCCACAAGGTTCAAACCTAAATGTTTTATTGAAATGATTTGGTCTAAAGCCTAGGACATCAACAAGAATGGGGGAATGGTCAGACTTAGTCCTTGGTAGGTATGTGAAAGTGGCCTCTGGGTATTGGTTTATCCAGAGGTTGTTCGACATACACCTATCAAGTCGCTAAAAAATAAGTTGTCTTCTGTTTCTATTACGCTTATTGGTCCACATGTACCTGTTACCTTTAAAGCCTAGATTTACTATACTATAATGATTTATACACTGTCTAAAGTTGACACCTCTAGTAGGATTAATAGGAGCACCTCCTAGCTTTTCTTTGGTTTGAAGAACCTCATTAAAATCCCCATCCATGAACCATTTTCCCTTGTGATTATCAACTATACTACACAATTCATCCCAGAGATTCAGACGGGTAGAGTAATCTAGGCTACCATACACAATAGAAAAAAGCCAAGAAGGGTTATCAGGACATACCTTAATCATGACATGAATACCTTGTGTAGATGTGGATAGATTTTCTAAGTGCAGGAGATCCTCCTTCCACATGATAGCTATACCACCAGAGAGGCCAACAGCATTAGCCTGAATATAAGAATCAAATCCTAGAGCATTGGCCAGGGACTTATGTTCTGCTATTTTTGTTTCCAAGAGGACTAGCATCGCAGGTCTGTGGATGTTGGTCATAGCTTGACACTGCCTCCTAAAGGTCATACTATTTGCTTCCCTAGTATTCCAAATTATGAATTTCATCATTAACATTGGATTGTTGGTTCCTTGAGTCATGAGGGTTTTTTCTTTCTCCCCCGGTGTTGTTTGAGGGCTTAGAATGGCAACCGGAGGTGTCTTCTCTGTTGCACTCTTCAGCATTAGAGAGAACGATGTCATTTTCATTGGTGAGTGATCAATAGTAGTTGCGTTGAAGGACTCTTCAAAGCTTCTATGAAGGGTCCTTTCCAAGAGGAATAGTTTGAGCTTTGTTTCCCCAAATGTGTGTAAGAAGCTTTTCATTTATTTATTGATTTGTCTTATTTCCTCTGTAATCGATGTTGTTTTGCTTCCTAAACCGTCTACCCTTCCCGTTGGAGTTGACAGTGGTTGGGCTGGCGGGTTCAGGAGTGAGAAGTTGGGTGACTGGTTGTTTGAGAGGTATGGAGTAGTCGGCATGAATGGCATACTTTAGAATGTCTGGGTCATCAGTGCGTTGACCTTCTCCATGGAGCTCAGATGCTGATATTCTGGCAGCTGTGTCAAGAGAATTGTTTGTTTCCAAACTTATTCCCCCAGTCCTTGCACTACTTGATCCATTATTTCCTTTGTTATCTGAGCTAAGTAGACTGGGTCTTGAAGGAATATGGCTAAGGTTGTGATCCCACCGTTATCTTGAGCTGTATCCATTTCCTTTTAAAAACTTTTTCCATCCACGATGTCGGTTGGCGGTCTGGCTGTGTTGGAGTGGTTACAAAGTAAAGGGGTTCCATCGTTTGATTGATGGTTGTGTTGTTTGGTAGTTGATCCATTTGAGAGTTCTGGTAGAGGAATATGTTGATTGGAGGGATGTTTGTTTTCCGGCCATGGAGGTTTAATTAAAGGAAACATATTAATGGAGTTAATGGATTTGATAGTTGAAGTCTTTTCAGTAGCTTGGAGGTTATGATTACCCTGTATATCGGAGGAATTAATTTTCTTCAGAGAAGATGGAGGGAAGATGTCCATAGGCTCTGTTGAAGTAAAGAGTGTCAAGCTGGCCTCGAGGGCCGCAAAAGAATTAATGGAGTGGTTGGTTGAGTATTTAATGGAGTTGGTATTAGGATCAAGTTTTTCACTATTCTTATTAAGAGCATTTTTATTTTTATGATATATCAAATTATTTTTTTTCATTTGTGGGTTATGATGGTCCACAAACAATTTACGTTCCTTCCCTTTACAAATCAATATCAGTATTGTTGTTTTTAATTATTTCTTTTGTTCCATTTCAGGAAGATGCCTCCTGTGCTAAAGCATTATTAGCATTTAATTTAGAAGAGGTATAAGTGGACTTACCTGGTTGAGTTGTTGTGTTTCGTACCTGGCCATAGTCAGCATGTTTACCATGCTGATCCGTTCCTGCCCTGGGTGCGCCTCTCTTTTTCGGGAAAGATACTACTTGCCATTCGTTTGCTTGCGGCGGCATAGTAGATGTTGATGGGGTGTCTGGGTCCAATGGTAGTGATTTATAATATGTGCAGCTCCGTAGCAGATACCCAATTCTCCCTCAATTGGTGTACAATATCCCTTCCCCTTCATACACCACCTTTTGAGTGTGTGTACCAATCACAATTGAGGTTTTAACAAGTAGTTCGTTTGGCACTTGGATGTAAATTCTAGCATATCGACCTCGTAGAGAAGCTGATGTACAGGTATTAATTTTAAGTAATTGACCCAATTTTCGTCCCACTTTCTCGAGTATACTTTGATCATAGAATTTCGTAGGGAGTTGTGGCAACCTTACCCAAATCGCAGTGTGGGTTAGGATGGCCTTCTCCAGCACAAAATTGGGTTCCCAATATTTGACTGATAGAAAACCTCCAGCGACGAACCACGGTCCACCATGTAGGATCCTCTAAGAATTTTCCAGCAGTTCCAATTTAGCTGTATATTATTCATGCCCAAGATCGATTAGTGTAAGTGGCTCCGTCAGTTACCATAGCTCTTGTAGCTTGTTTTTGAGATGTGGGTGGGACAGCTTCTTGCCATAGACTTTGAGAATTATGGAGTGTTTCCATGGTTGGTAAATTCTCAGCTTGTCTTTCTCTGTGAGTATTATTGCATTACCATTATGATTGGGGGGTCTAGAGAGTACTCTTATTATAAAGAGTAAGTTTTGTTGTTATGAGATTGTTGAACCAGCAATGCTTCTTTGAAGGAATTAACTGTCACAGCTGTAGCTATTTGGTCCTCTTCTATTGCGGTTGTAGTTATTGGATCTAGTGGTTTGGGTGGGTGTGGTGGCGTTGTCGGGGTTGGGTTAACTGTGTCAATTTGCATTGAGAGAATTTCCTCCAGGAAGTTAGTTAGTTATGAGTTAGTTTTCTTTATTCTAGCAAGTTCAGATAGTGTTGTAGATTATTAGCTAGTCTGTAAATTAGTGGGTTAGTAGACCTAAAGTTTAGAATTTTCAGTTTGATTGTTAGCCTATTTATAGGCAGATATCTTTACTTTCATAAGGATATCAGAAATAAAAAAATTCACTACAGTATTTAGCTTCCTTTTTCCTTTCCAACAAATCAAGTATCAGCGTCAGGTTCCTTTTGAAATTGAGTGAATCGTGAGACTTATATCAATTGAATATTTGAGTGGAACAAAAGAGAAAGTGTGAGAGCAAAACAAATGTGGCAAAGAATCGTGAGGTTTTGCAACCACTCATGTCAATTTTTACTGGTGAAAAGTATGAGTTTTGGAGTATCAAAATAAAAACTCTTTCCAAATCACAAAGAGTTTGAGAGCTGGTGGAAGCAGGCTTTGTAGATCAAGCAGGCACTGACAAAGAGACAGACAAATTAAAAGAGATTAAAAAGAACGACGCCAAAGCATTGTTCCTGATTCAATAAGTAGTCCATGACATAATTTTTGCAAGAATTGCAATAGAAACTACAATTGCGGAGGCATGGAAGATTTTGATGAAGGAATTTCAAGGTTCATCTAAGGTGATTACGGTAAAATTGCAGACTTACCGTCGTGACTTTGAAACTCTTTATATCAAAAGTAATGAATTTGTTCAAATATTTGTCTAGAGTTTCTTCTCTTGTTAATCAAATAAAGTCTTATGGTGAAGATATATCTGAAGAAACTATTGTAGTAAAAGTTTTAAGGAGTCTTACTCTAAAGTTTGAACATATTGTTGTTGCGATTGAGGAATCTCATTACTTGTCTGATTATACTTTTGATGAACTAATGAGTTCTTTGCAAGCTCATGAAGATAGGATCCTAAGGTCACATGAAAAAAACAAAGAGAAGGCATTTCAGGTGAAGGAAGAATCCACTCATAAAAAAAATAAGCTAAATAAATTTGTTAATCGTGGTCGAGGCAGAGGTGGATTTTGAGGAAGAGGCCAAGGAAGAAGTTGAGATAAAGGAGGATCAAATGAAGAGAAGCAGAACAGAACATTTCTGTGCAACCACTACAGAAAATCAGGTCATAAAGAAGCTTATTGCTGGCAAAAGCAGAAGGGTGAAAATAGCCAAGCAAGCTCTATGGAGGAAAATGATGATGAAAGTAAACTGATCATGACCCTTTATTGTGAAAAAAAAACTCCTAACTATGTTTCATTTTTGGACAGCGGATGTTCCTACCATATGTATGGAACAAGATATTTATCCAGGGAGCTCAATGAGTCCAAAAATTCAGACGTAAGGCTAAGAGACAACAAGAAAATTCAGGTTGAAGGCAGAGGTACTGTTAACATTATGACCAACCAAGGTAATGCTAAGATTTTAGAAGATGTGATGTTTTTTCCTAGTCTATCTCATAATTTGCTTAGCATTGGACAATTAATGATTAGCAGATACTCAATTTCTTTTAACAATGGTGTTTGCACTATTAAAAATAAGAAATCTGAAAAAACCATTGCTAAAGTCCCAATGACTAACAATAAAATATTTCCTTTAGAAGTTTTAATGGTTGAGAAATGTGTTATGGTAGCTAGTGGTGATAATGAAACTAGACTATGGCATTTGCGTTATGGGCATTTAAATATTAATGGGTAGAAGCTATTGAGCCAAAAGGAAATGGTCTTTGGATTGCCGAAAGTTGAGAATCTAGATTTTTGTGAAAGTTGTGTTTACGGAAAATAAAGTAAAAAGGTTTTTCCTGTAGGTAAGTCTTGGAGAGCTTCTGTTTGTCTTGAGTTAGTACATGTTGATTTGTGCGATTTTTTGAGTATTGAGTCCTTAGGGCAAAGTCGATCATTTTTGCTTTTTACTGATGACTATAGTCGTATGAGTTGGATATATTTCTTGAAATTAATTAAATCTGAAATATTTGATAATTTCAAGAAATTTAAATCTTTTGTTGAGAGGCAAAATGAATGTAGACTCAAAACTCTTCGGAAAGATAAAGGTGGTGAGTTTATGTCAAAGGAATTCAGTTTCTTTTGTGAAGAAAATAGAATACATCGAGAGCTCACAACACCTTATACACCGGAGCAGAATGGTGTAGCCGAACGAAAGAACCGCACAGTTGTTGAGATGGACAGAAGTATGATAGAAGGTAGAAGTGCACCAAAATGTTTTTGGGCTGAAGCTACTGCTGCCTATTTGCTGAACATTTCCCCCACCAAGACAGTTTATAATCAAATACCATATGAATCTTGGAGAGGTAACAAACCCAAGGTAAGCCACTTACGTGTCTTCGATTGTATAGCTTATGCTTTGGTAAATTCACAAGATCGACGTAAGCTTGATGAAAAATGTGAAAATGTATCTTTGTTGGATATAGTACACAATCCAAGGCTTATAAGATATATAATTCAGTGAGTGGCAAAATTACGGTCAATAGAAATGTTGTGTTTAATGAAGATGCAAGATGGAACTTTAATTCTGAAAATGAAAGTTCAAATATTCAATTGTTGCCTTCTAACGATATTGTTGATCAAGAGTATGTAGCAGATCCTTGTTTGGAAGGTCCATCGACTACCTCATCAGTTGCACCAACAACTTCTCCAATATTGGAAGAGGCTTCAGCTGAGCCAACTGTGAGAACTTTTTTAGCCTTGGCTACGAAATTAAATTGGCCAGTGTAACAATTTTATGTTAAATTTATTTTTTTAAATGGTGATTTGGAAGAGGAAGTTTATGTCTCACAACCTGAAGGTTTTATAGTTAATGGTAAAGAAGATAAGGTTTACAGGTTAAAAAAGGCACTTTATGGCTTAAAGCAAGCGCCACGAACATGGTACTTCAAAATTGATTCTTATTTTCAGGAGAGTGGCTTTGAAAGGAGTAACAATGAGCCTACTCTTTATATAAAAGGAGGAGATAAAAATAATTTTCTGGTTGTATGGCATTATGTTGACGATATGATATATGGGTTCAAGTGAGTTTATTGTCACTGAATTTAAGGACTGCATGATGAAGAATTTTAAGATGTCTGATTTGGAAATGTTGCATTACTTTCTTGGTCTTGAGGTGAAACAAGAAGTTGATGGCATATTTCTTTCACAAAGAACGTATGCAACAGATCTTTTGAAAATGTTCAATATGGTAAATTGCAATGTTGCTGCTACTCCAATGAATATCAATGAGAAGTTGTGTCGTGATGATGGTTCTGAAATGACAAATGCAACTTATTTTAGAAGTCTGGTTGGTGGTTTGAACTACTTGTCTCATACCAGGCCAGACATTGTTTTCTCTATCGGCGTCGTATCTAGATTTATGCACAATCCAAGCAAACTTTACCTTGGAGCTGCAAAGAGAATATTGAGATATATCGCAGGGACATCAGAACATGAAATTTGGTATTCTAAGGTAACAAATTTCACATTAACTGGTTTTACTGATAGTGACTACGCAGATAACATTGATGACAGAAAGAGTACATCTGATTTCTTATTTAATCTCGGATCTGGAGCAATTTCATGAAGTTCAAAGAAGCAGGAAGTGGTGGCCTTATCAACTTCAGAGATTGAGTATATTGCAGCAACTTCAGCAGCTTGTCAAGCAGTTTGGTTAAAGTGACTTGTTGCAGATTTTAATCAGAAATCAGTTGGTGCGACTGAGATTTTTTTGCGACAATAGATCTGCTGTTGCAATGACGAAGAAGGCAGCTTTCCACAGCAGAACAAAGCACATAGATATTCACTATCACTATATTCGAAATCTTGTTTCTACTGGAGAAATTACTTTGAAGTCTTGTGATACAAATGAGCAAGCAACAAACATCTTCACCAAGTCACTTCCGCAAGCAAAGCACGAGTTCTTTAAAGGTCAACTTGGAGTTTGTAGTTTTGAATCAAGAGGGAGTGTTGAGAAATGATTCAAAAAGATACTTGACCAAGTCTTCAGGAAGCTAGTTAGTTGTTAGTTAGTTTCCTTTATTCTAGCAAGTTCAGATAGTGTTGCAGATTATTAGCTAGTCAAAAAATCAGTGGGTTATTGGACCTAAAGTTTAGAATTTTCAATTTGATTGTTAGCCTATTTATAGGCAGGTCTCTTTACTTTCATAAGGATATCAGAAATAAAAAAATTCACTGCAGTATTTTCTTCTCTTTTGCTTTGTTTTCTGTCCAGCTACTCATTTAGCTTCTTTTTTCCTTTCCAACAAAAATATCTTCATTTTTGCGCATAAAAGATCTGAAAAAAATAATATCTTTTATTTAATTTGTAAGTAGTCATAAGAGACCATTCCTACTAAATTTTTCACAAGGAAATAAGATCTCTCCTTATCACGCGGAATGTGTTAGTCGTCATATATATATGTTATCAGAAAAATGAATGAGTAAATTAAATCTAAACATGCATGATAGATTGAAAGGATATCATTCATAAATGGCGAAAACAAGTTAAAATTTTGAATATATGATATAATGTTCTTATTAGATATTTTTGATTCAAATATTGAAAAGTTTTTACGTGCCTGTGTTCTCGAGTGTCTATTATATCAACTTCTTTGATTATATACATTAGCCTAAATGGAACATGTATGGGGTTTTACGACTTATTAAGATTAATACATATAATTAAAAACATATTTTAGATGGTTAACTTATTTACTTAATGAGTGATTGGGAACATTTATATAAATTCTTTCAATTTTTGAATTGAAAGTGTCTAATATTAACACTTTATCATTTGTTCAATTCCTCAATTGGAACAACCACATCATACGTATATGAGATAAGCATCCAGTACACTCTTGAATTATGGTCAAAGTTGCTACAACACACTCCAACTTCACAGGGGTTCTATTACCCCCTGAAGTTAATTTCAGTGTATTTTTATCACCCTTTTGTGCTGACGTGACATCTTTATTATATAAAAATGAGGTCCACATCAACTAAAAAAATGTTACATCAGCTAAAAAGACTGACAAAAATACGTAATAAGATCCCTATAAAATTAAAATATGTCTAACATATTTAATCATAGTTCAACGAATACTAAATGCTTTACTCTACATATATTTTCATAGGCAGACCCCATAAAATGCGACACGACCGATTGCCACTTTATGCGCGGGGCTGGGGTACACCAAAGAGCCCCAAAAGTTTCACTCATTGATGGTATTGACCAATTCAATGGTCTTCTTTTGTACTCCCTTCGTTCCATTTTACTTATCCCAAATTGGAATGACACAGCTATTAAGAAAATAATAATTGGTAATGTAACTTTACCAGTTTACTCCTCTTATTGTGTTTTGTTATTAGTTCCAATATTGATGAATGGTTAATGATAAGGAGTAATCAATTACACTAAGGATATAATGGAAAAATAAAAATTTATCTTGTCTTGATAAGTAAAAAAAAGAAGTAAAATGAGACATTAAATTAGAAAATTTGGGACGGATAAAATTGAACGGAGGAAGTAATAGCTTGGGTGAGTCATGGTTCCTCTTTGTCAGTTTTCAGTTATTGGAGACGCATGCTTTTTTATAACTGCGTGGTAGGGCACAATTCAAGAAGCGTATCTCTCTAAATTCAGTATTTTTAATATGTGAAAATTGTAATAAATGATAGGTATGAATCCCAGTATTTTTAATATGTGAAAATTGTAATAAATGATAGGTATGAATCCTTTTAACTTTAAGAATATAATAATAAATTCAATATTTGAAGTCTCTAAAACTGAAGACAAAGAAAAACTTTGAATCCTCCTTTAGCACAACTTCCACTTCATTATTCATACTCGGTCATATTCTTCTAAAGAAGGGTGTTTCGTAAATGTATGATATATTATTTTAATAGCTCAGCTCGAGTTTCAATAATTTTCTTCCAGGAATGGTATCATGAGTTAAGTTTGTATGCACTCGGCATAGGGTGTTTGGGAGTACTTATAAGTTGATCAAAATAATTTATAAGCATTTTTTTACTTATATTAGTGTTTGACAAAATTTTAAGTAGCTTAAAATAAGTTGATTTTGACTTTTTTTAAGCTAAAATCAATAAGCAGCCTAATAGGTACTAATTTTTTCAGAATTTAAAGTTGACTAACAAAATTACCATCTTATCCCTTACAATTATAAGTTATTCCTATTTTACCCTTACCCTAATTCTCCTTTTCTACCTTTAGCACACTTACAATTTCAATATTTGCTTCCACTATAATTGCACCTCAATGATACGAAACAATCTTTTCAAAGCATCTCATTTCAATCTCTTAAAAAAAAAAAAAATTCTTATTTAAAAGTGATTCAAACCTAAATAATCTAAAACCTAATAGCTATTTAGATTTTATAAAAAGCATGACTTTTTTGATTTATAAGGAAATTTTTCCTTTTAAAAAAAAAGAACGTGTTTTTTTTTTTCTAAAAGAAAAAATACTTTTGTACACTTACGGTTTTATTTTGGGAAGAACGTGATTTAAAAATACAAAATTACTTTAGTAAACTTATGATTTTATTTTGGGAAGGTTAAGTATTTTTTCCCTAAAAATTTAATAAAAGGTGTTGCTGTTTTTTTCTTCAAAAATTTAAAATAAGATTTTTTTTTTTTTTAAACTTTATGGCAGTTAGTTGATTTTTATGTTTTATAAGGAAAAGTTTTTAAAAGATATTTTTCTTTTATATATAGGATTTTTAATTTTAGATATTATAATATAATGATATAATAATAAAAAAATATTATAAAATGACAATTTTGTCTAAAGCATAAACGTTTAATGAAGGGTAAAAAGTTCAAATCACTTTTTTAAGAATCTTCATACTTTTAATATTATATATATATATATATATATATATATATATATATATGTATGTATTAAAATATATATTAATTTTAATTTGAATCATTTTAACAAAAAAATTAATAACAATCAACTTTATATATTATTAACAGCTATAAGGGTTTTCAGTCATTTTAAATAAAAAAAAACGTGCTTAAAAGCATTATTTACCAAACACATCAATAACTTTTTTTAAGTTTCAGCACTTTTATCCAAACACTTAATTGCTTATTTTTAAAATAAGTTCAGCACTTTCAAAAGCACTTTTTTTCAGCCGCTTTTTTTCAGCTTATCCAAACAAGCTCTTAATCTATTTGAAGGCTACTATTCCTATATATCGCTCACCAATATAAGTATCAAAATTACTATGTCCATCAAGGAAAAAAATCACATTTTTTTTGTCTCTGGTAACTTATGTATCCTAATGTTTATATTTTTCAGCAACATAAGTATCAAAATTACTACATCCACCAAACTTTAAAAGATAGAGAAACATCACCCAAGCTTTGATCTCTAAGTGATAGTGTTTTATATATGAGCTAATTTTGCTTATCCCTCATATATATATATATATATATATATATATATATATATATATACCCATTTCCTTTGTTGGACCTTTATGGTGGTCCATAAGTGCTCTCAAGTTCTAGCATAGAATAGTCAAAACAAAGGCCGGTTTCTTTCCGTTTTTGAGAGAAAGATATTTCTTCCTGCGATTTCTGGCGATGAATCGAATCTGCCATCTATTTCAATTTAATCTTGAGCTGATTTGCTTTTTCTAAGCTTGAAAAAAGGAAACAAGTTAAATCATAAATAATTTATTTTGGCTATTTGAGTGTATGAGAAGTGGGGATGCATTGCTTTTTGCTAAGTAGGAAACTATAATTGTAAAAATATGTCTTTCCACATCAAAAAAAAAAAGATATAAAGATAGATTCGAACCTACAAAATTATATAATTATGGTAATTGTTTCCCTACATTACATCAGGGGGAAAAGGATCTGGAGATGCACTTACAAATCAAATCAAGAATAAAGAATTCTAGCACTTGAACAACTAGAGTAATAAAGTAGTACTCCCTCCGTTTTAAAAAGAATGACCTACTTTCTTTTTTAGTTTATTTAAAAAAGAATGACCCGTTCCTTTTGTGGTAATACTTTAATTTCAACTTTTCACATGGCATGTTTAGAACCACAAGATTGTCAAAGTAGGTCATTCTTTTTTAAACGGATAGAGTACTATATTTCGGAAAATAACCACAAAAAAGGAAGCATATATGCCGGTAAAGTTGTTGTCATGTGGCAAGGAGGTAATGGGTTCAAATTGATATCTCTTGCAAGAATGTTAGACAAAATTATGTAGACTCTTGTAGTTTAGCCCTTCCCAAATCTTACATATATAATAGGCGTTTTAGTGCAGCAAGTTGTATTTTAATTACAAAAATAAAGATAACGACGGTAATAGCTTTCCCGGCGCTCTCCAAATTAATGTCCACTTCTTTTCGTCGCTTCTTCTTATAGGTCGCTTCAACGCATAAATATCCCATCCATTTGGTTGCCAAACATTAATTTTTCCACCAAAAAAGTTAACAAAGTCGACAGTATATACTCCCTTTGTGTTTCGAAATAATTGATCGTTGTTGATCGATTTGATACTCTCGTTAAGAAAATATTTATTAAGTGTTTATTTTAATAAATTAATCTTATTAGCTATGCTTTAAAAATATTACTCCATTTAAGTATATGAACTTTGTTTAGTCATTTACTGATAAAATATAGTATTTGAAGAACATAATAAAATTTTCTTAATTTTATAAGAGAAATAATTAAATTAAAATAAATATTTTTAAAAAGCAAGTAGAACTATTTTGAAATAAATGAGTACTTAAATAAACACTAAATGAGTGAACCATCGACTATATTATATGAGCAGTACAATTATCTAGAAGAAGAAACCAATGAAAAAACTTAAGTGGGCTACTATTTTCACAGCTTCCAGCAAATCCTAAAGGTGGCAGAGAGTAAATAAAGGAGAAGATACGAAAAGAAAAGAAACCCAAAGCTGGGTGAAACGCAGTTTTAGAAGTGGATCGTCGTTCGGTTAGTATCTGTTGGGTTACATCTGATCCAATTTAAAAGGCCCAGTTGTAAGCATACCACTTTTTGGGCTGATACACCAGAGTTTCGGACTTGCAAAGGAAATTACTAACAAATTCTTCTTCTACTACTACTATTTTCTTAAGGGAAAAGAAGACTCTATAACACTTTTTAAAAGGGTAAAATTCAGAAATAGCATATTTATTCCTTTAATTATGAGTCTCATAGCAATTGTTTTATAATTACATAATGTAACAAGTTGTATTTTGTATTTTTGCAAACTATTGCTACAAAAACACAAATACATATGATTTTTACTGCCCTTATGATCGATATTTATTTTGTATTTTTGCAAATTGTTGATACAAATACATATGCTATAAAATATAATTTGATAAAAGTGTTGTTATTTTCTGTAACTTAATACTTAAGTATGCTACTCTATGTATTTTAAAATTCAAAAATAATATACTTATCCCCTTAATTATGAGTTTCATAGCAACAGTTTCATAATTACATAATATAGCAAGTTGTATTTTGTATTTTTGTAAACTGTTGTTACAAAATACAAATACATATGATTTTTACTATCGTTATGATCGATATGTATTTTGTATTTTTGCAGACTGTTGCTACAAAAATACAAATACATACAAATACATATGCTACAAAATATAATTTGATAAAAGTGTTGCTGTTTTTTATAATTTAATACTTAAATATGCTACTTTATGTATTTTTTTCCTTTCAATGAATAATCTAAATTTGATATCTTTTCAGAAAGTCGCCAATCATGTATACTATTTTTATTTTATAACAATTTCCTAATTTGGATCATCTTGGCCTATGTAGTTCAGATACAGTCCATATACATATTGATACAGTCCATATACAATATTAATATAATTTTCAACTTGGGTCATTCGGTCATTGTAAAAATATTTCAGTTTTTTTTTCTATAAATTTTTTAAGTGAAAAAATATTCTATTTTTTTTTATTGTTTAGAAATAATAATTAAATATAATTATATCAAAATGATATAATTGTTATATAGAATATGTATCAAATATGTATATGTATAAAATATACATATAAAAAAAATATATAGAAAGTGCATAAAAATTAAATAATTGTTGTATAAAATGTGTAAAAAAAGTATAATTATTGTATAAATTATGTATCGAATGTATAATTTTCATATGAAATATTTATATGTATAAGATATGTGTAGAAATTATATAAAAGTTGTGTAGAAATGGCATAGAACAATACAGTAAATTGAAATGACTAGAAAGTGAAATTTAAATTCGATGATCATTTTCGTGGAAATTCTTTAATTTGAAGTATCGTTTCTGTCCCTTCCTCTTTTCTTAATGTGTTTGACCATAGAAGTTGAATATATCTTTGTATTTGATTATATTTTTTGCAAAGCTTATTTGGAATAACATACTTAATACAACTTCAAAAGCAAAAAAGGTGAGTTGAAAACAAATTCTAAACATATACTTCCTCCGTTCGATTTTACTTATCACATTTTGAATCGACATACCTATCAAGAAAAATAATTAATAACATGACTATTTTACTATAGTATCCTATTAAATAATGCATAGATTGTATCTTGAAATTAACATTTTTTAAAATAATGTTAAAAATAAAATAGAAAAAAGTTACGGACTTTTAATATATCAAAGATAATAAGTAAGAGTAGAAATTAAATTAAAAACTTAATCACAAGTAAAAGCTAACGGAGAAAGTATTGGGACCATTTTGATCATTTCCTCATGCTTGACCTTTAGCGCTTTGGTTGAAAAAAAAAAAAAAAAAAAAACCTTTAGCGCTTAAATAAAAAAAGGAATTAGCATTCATTAAGCCCTTTTGATTTAAAAAGGGAAAATCGTTATTCTATACTTGTTTGGCCTGCAAAATTTGTCTTCACTCCTTCAACTTCCACTCCATTGATACTCAGACGAATATGTCTCTCATTTCCACTACTATAAACCTCTCCTTCACCAATCACTTCAACTCAACAACTCTCAGTTTCAACTATGGATTCCATTTCCTTAATTTTCATCTTCTGCGTTTTCTGCTTCTCTATAGCTAATTCGTCCACTCTCGGAATCAACTACGTTTCGCCGCTCCTCGAAATTCAGGAAAGGGAACGTGCACCTTCTTCAGTCCAATTAACTGCCGCCTACGACGTCCTCAATCGCTTAATTCCTTCCCATTTTTCGAGCTTTCAGTTCCTCATCATCCTCAAGGTGCTTTCACAAAAACATAATTTGTTTGAGAATTTTTCAATTATCAAACGTAGTTATAGTTTGAATAGTTACAAAATGTAGCAAACAGTTTATGAAATTCGCTCTGTAAATTGATACAATTGTTTCTGAAAATTCAGTGCGTATCACGGATACAACAATTCTCTGTGCATTAGTAATATAACGACAAATACAAAGCGAATTTTGTATCACTAATACAGAAGAAACTGTTGTATCACTAGTAGGAGAATTTCAGAAACTCTAGCTACGTTTAGTAATTTTTAAAATTCTTACTATGTTTGGTAAATGTAGAACTATATAAGTTTGTCTAGTTAGGAAGTTATCCCATTAAGATGAACACGGTTCTTCTCTTCTTAGCTATTTGTTTAAAATTTTAATAAATTTTAATACATTGTAGCAGCAAATTAAAGAGAGTGTCATATTTGTCATGCCTCATCGTAGGAATATTGTGGTGGAGAATTTTGCTTCAACATAAGCAACCTCCCTGGTTCAGCTCAAGATGGTTCTCCTGAAATTATGTAAGTTATAATTTTATTTATGTTTCCAAAAGATGGTGATTTACAGGGACAATATCCTTGAAGTACCAATTTTTGTTTTATATATATAACCATAATTTTAGGGCTTCTTTCTCCTTTCTGTTGTATGAAGTTTCACGGACCAGCTATTATTAGAGGCTGGAGATGATGAAGTAGTTCTGGTAATTATCTTAATTTGAGCAATACAAATATACAATATAATTAGTATGATAATTTCGTAGTATTCCTGGTCAGGTAAGTAGTCAAAGTCTTCTACTGCGTCCTGGCAAACAGTGGATTCTTCGCAAGCGTGTTTAGGCATGTCTGCAAGCTAGAAATTAGTCTGTTACTTAGTATGGTGCATTTGGTATAGATAAACTCTTTCTATAGTTTCTCTGGAAATTATGAAAAATGTTTTCACCCGTTTATTCTTCTTTACCATAGAAGTGATGAAAATAGTTGATTGAGTTCACCTCTTAACATAAATACATTACGTGTGAGTCCGGTAGGTAGAGAGCTTTTTATGAACTCATTGTCTGCTAAACATTTAATATTGCTTGTCAACCATTACAATTTTGTTATGTCATTTGTAGCAGAGATAATATCATAATTACAAAGAAGAAATGTTTTGTTCTCCATTTTTTTAGATTTAACCAGTCTTAATCTCTTTTATACATAATTTATTGCTCTCAAGTGGAACACTATTAATAATCTATCCAGATGTTACGCAGAATAAGTGGAACCACAGCAGTAGATATATTGTCCGGTCTTCATTGGTACTTGAAATATTGGTGTGGGGCACACATATCATGGAGCAAAACAGGTGGAGCACAATTAGCTTCTGTACCTGACCCTGGCTCTCTCCCTGCTGTTCAAGATGCTGGAGTCGTAGTAAAGAGACCTGTTCCTTGGAGCTATTACCAAAATGCTGTCACATCAAGCTGTAAACCAACTTTTCTTTTACTTTCTAGACACTTTCTGAATCCTCTTCCAGATGAGGAGGTATACTTAAAACTTTTGTGATTTCTTCTCCAGATACATTTGCTTGGTGGGATTGGGAAAGGTGGGAGAAGGAGATTGACTGGATGGCTCTCCAGGGAATCAACTTGCCATTGGCTTTCACTGGTCAAGAGGCTATATGGCAAAAGGTCTTCAAGGTATTTCCTTTGACTCTAGTTTCACATTGATTGTCTTAGTTGAAGATTCAAGTTCGTCTTACTGGTTTATGTTGCATAGGATTGAGAGTCTTCCATTTCATAAGGTTAAGTCATATGGAAAATTCATTAATAAGTAAATTGATTTCCTGTTAAAATTTCTTGATAAGATTTTTCGACTAAGCTTGTTGGAGAGTGGAGACTGTATAGCTCTATCCAAAAGAACTTGGAAAATTGTTGACTCATTTAGCAGTATGGAGCAATTATGTAGTTGTAGATTAAACGAGCAAAAAGGATAGAGACTCTAATGGAGTTCGTTCAAAGAGATCAATTTCGGTAGAAAAAATTGCAGATGCCGGGTGAAAGGTTTAAGTCAAAAATTTTGATATAGAAACTTAAAAACTGCTTAAGTTGATGTAGAGATCATTTGGATTGGCTTATTTTTTGTGTTTTTAAGCCAAAAATAGCTTTTAAGAACTTTTGTAGTGTTTGGGTAAAGCAGAAAAGTGCTTTTAAGCACCCGTTTTTAAGCCAAAAAGACAAAAGTAAGCCAAAAGCGATGAGCCCATCCAAACAGACTCTTGGTAAAGTCATATTTATCTTCTGGAATCAGCCTAGCTCTAATGGTCTGATGTAATGGAACCTTTATCTTTGGCTAGTACGTTGACGAAGGGCAAATCAAATTCATCAATATTTATATAGATGCTACTGTTGATGATATGAAATTGATTGTCATTTATACTTTTATGATGTCTCTGACTCTGGATACTTAAAAGTCCACTAGTGTGTGATCTACTGCTCCATTTTGAAGATACTTCTAAAACTTCAACTTTTCTGTTAAAATCTTCAGTTTGCTATAGTGGATATATGCTTTTTGTAGAACATGTTGAGACTTTTGGTGTAATATTAAATCTCTTTGGAGTAGCCAAGGATGTGGCCTAGTGGTCAATGAAGTGGGTGCAAACATTGGTGTTCAAGGTTCGAATCCTAGCATAGACAAAAAAATGTTAGGTGATTTCTTCGCATTTGCCTAAGTCTAGGTAGAGTTATCCGACATCTGTACCGGTAGATAGTAGGTACCTATTGAAATTGTTGAGGTGCGCGCGCGCTGGCCTGTACATCAAGGTTATCCAAAAGAACTATTTAGCTGCTTCCGATGTAACATTGGTCTTACGGTGTCCTTTGTTGGCTTGATTTTGTGTACTTATATATTTGACAAATGGCTTTCGTTTGTGCAGAACTTCAATATTAGCACTTCAAGTTTGGATGATTTCTTTGGAGGTCCAGCATTTCTTGCATGGTCACGTATGGGAAACCTACATAAGTGAGCTTCTAGTTCATTTGAAGAAATGAGTTCTTTTCGCATCATGCATTGCTATCAGATAGTTGGAGTTTTTGCAATAAATTCATCTTGTAGAAATTTTAAAATTTGTATTGCCTAAACAAGCCACAGGAAATTAATGTTGTTATTTTTCAATGCTTAGTTCATGCAAGAGCTATTCTTTGTGACCAGGAGGTCACGGGTTCAAGCAGAGGCGGATCCAGGATCCGGACTCTCCGGGTGGCAAGTAAAATTGTCAGCTGGTACATTTACGACGCTTGTTGCCCTGTTTTAATCTGACCAAGATAGAACCCACGACCTTTGACCCAACAAAAGTGACATTTTACCACTTGCACTAGATAGTGCTTTGATATTGTGAAATTAAAAAATGATATGTTGCTTTGGTATTGTGAAATTAAAAAATGATATGCTACGTTTTACCACTTGCACTAGATAGTGCTTTGGTATTGTGAAATTAAAAAAATTAAAAAATGATATGCTGCTGACCGAGATCAAACCCACGACCTATTACCACAAAAGTGACACTTTGCCACTTGGACTAGATAGCACTTTGGTATTGTGAGTGGCAGATTTAATATTTACTATATCAGTCTAGATATATACAGGCTTAACAGAAAACAACAACAACAAACCCAGTGTATTCCCACCTAGTGGGGTCTGGGGGGGTAAGATGTACGCAGTCCATACCTCTACCTCTAAAGAAGTAGAAAGGCTGTTTCCGATAGACCCCCGGCTCAAGTCACGAGATACCACACAAACTCATAGTAAAGCACAGAACTAGATTACATAACATAAATACGGCACCCATAAGTATTAGAAAACAGAGGAAAGCACACAGATTCGTAATAAAACATGGAACACGGAATCATAACAAGAATAAAACCCCCACCAAGTAATTCCCCACACTAGCGACCCAAACCGGCCCTAGTCTTTTGCCCTAATTCGCGTCCTCCAGACCTTCCTATCTAGGGTCATGTCCTTGGTGAGCTGTAACTGCTCCATGTCCCGCCTAATCACCTCACCCCAGTACTTCTTCGGCCTACCCTTACCCCGCCTAAAACCATCCAACGCTAGCCTCTCACACCTACGAACCGGGGCATCCATGCCCCTCCTCTTCACGTGTTCGAACCATCTCAATCGGGCTTCTCGCATCTTGCACTCCACTGGAGTCACACCAACCTTCTCCCGGATAGTCTCATTCCGAACTCTATCCCCTCTAGTCAGCCCACACATCCAGCGCAACATCCGCATTTCTGCCACCTTCATTTTTTGGATGTGGGAGTTCTTAACTGGCCAACACTCCGCTCCATACAACATGGCCGGACGGACTACCACCCTGTAGAATTTGCCTTTCAGCTTGGGCGGCACCTTCTTATCACACAACACCCCCGACGCGAGCTTCCACTTCATCCATCCCGCCCCAATACGGTGCGAGACATCCTCATCAATCTCACCGTTACTTTGGATCACGGACCCGAGATACTTGAAACTATCCCTCTTACATACCTCCTGTGATTCCAGCTTCACTACTACCTCATTCTCCCTCCTCACGTCATTAAACTTGCATTCCACATACTCTGTCTTGCTTCTGCTCACCCTGAACCCTTTAGACTCAAGAGTTTGCCTCCATACCTCTAATTTGTCATTCACACCCCCTCGAGTCTCATCTATCAGAACTACATCGTCTGCAAAAAGCATACACCAAGACACCTCCCCTTGAATACGCTGCGTCAACACATCCATCACCAACGCAAACAAAAAGGGACTAAGAGTAGATCCCTGATGCAATCCTGTCAAGACAGTGAAATGCTCTGAGTCTCCTCCCGCCGTCCTCACCTAAGTTTTCGCTCCATCATACATATCCTTAATTGCTCTGATATATGCCAGCGGTACTCCACTCACCTCCAAGCATCTCCAAAGCACCTCCCTGGGGACTTTGTCGTAAGCCTTCTCCAGGTCGATAAACACCATGTGCAGGTCCTTCTTCCTTTCCCTATACTGTTCCACCAACCTCCGCACCAGGTGAATTGCCTCCGTCGTCGAGCAGCCAAGCATAAATCCAAACTGGTTTTTCGAAATAGACACTATCCGTCTCAGCCTCACCTCGACCACTCTCTCCCAAATCTTCATAGAGTGACTCAATAACTTAATCCCCCTATAGTTATTGCAACTCTGGATGTCACCCTTATTCTTATAGAGAGGGATCATGGTACTCCACCTCCAAGCCTCGGGCATCTTTGCCGTCTTGAAGATTTCATTGAACAATCCAGTCAACCACCTTACACCAGCCTCTCCAACGAACTTCCAAAACTCCACCGATATCTCATCCGGCCCCGTCGCCCTACCCCTTCGCATCCTGCGAACAGCCTCTCTAACCTCTTCTACCTTAAAACGTCTACAATAGCTAAAATCCCGACACTCCTCTGAGTGCTCCAGTTCCCCTAACACAATAGCTCTATCCCCTTCGTCATTCAAGAGCCTATGAAAGTACGACTGCCATCTATTCTTAATGTGGCCGTCCTCCACCAACACTCTACCATCCTCCCCCTTAATGCACCTCACCTGATCGAGGTCACGACCCTTCCTCTCCCTAGCCTTAGCGAGTCTAAACAACTTTTTCTCCCCTCCTTTCCCCTGTAACCCTGCATACAAGCTCTCAAAAGCGGCCGTCTTAGCTGCCGTGACTGCTGACTTAGCCTCCTTCCTAGCTAGAACCTAAAAAATAACTAGATAGCACTTTGGTATTGTGAGTGGCAGATAAGATTGAACCCACGACCTATTGCACACAAATAGTGGCGCTTTGCCACTTGCACTAGATAGTGCTTTGGTATTATGGGTGGCAGATTTAATATTTTAATATATCAGTCTATATATTCCGTCGAAGTTTGCGGGTGGCGTGCCACCCCCACCGGCCTTAATAGATCCGCCCCTGGGTTCAAGCCTTGGAAACAGCCTCTGACAGAAATGCAAGGTAAGGCTGCGTACAATGCACCCTTGTGGTGGGGCCCTTCCCCGGACACCACGCATAGCGGTAGTTTTAGTGCACCGGGCTGCCCTTTTTTTATTTAGCATGGCTTTTCAACAGAAAATATATTTTTCTGGCATTTAACTTTGTTTCATTGGTTCAATAGTTACTTCTCTTATAAGAAATTTGGCTCGCGTGTTCTTATTTCTACTATATTTCTGTTCTCTTGAATTTCTAAAATAATGCATCTATCATAGATGGGGTGGGCCACTGCCACAAAGTTGGCTGGATCAGCAACTCATTCTGCAGAAGAAAATTCTTGCTAGAATGTATGAACTTGGGATGACACCAGGTACAGCTATTACTGTGTTTTAAAGCACTCTTAAACTCTCCTGTTTTTCCTAACTGAGAAAGATACGTTTCAAAACATTATTTGGGTTGAAGGAGTCAGAAGTTGATCATGCATCTATATTTTATACAATTTTGATGATGTAGCGGCACAGTTTTTACTGAAGAAAGAAAAATATGAGGATGAAAGTAAGCTATATGGTTACTTGTCTCGTATACAAAAGTTAAGCTTTCATAAAATTGTGTAGTGCTTCATGTGAAAATCTTTATACATTGAATATGATCATGGTAACCTGTTTCTTGTTTAATCCCTAACACTTTCTTGATTGTTTAAACCAAATTAAGAAATTGCTAAAAAAATAAATTAGGATCTATATAGTGTGCCATTGACCTTTGTGTGTGTTGCCTTGGTAAACTATTGTTGAGTTGATTTCATGCATCTTTCAGTTCTTCCAGCCTTTTCTGGAAATGTTCCAGCAGCACTGAAGCATGTATTTCCATCAGCAAAGATAAGTCGTCTGGGAAACTGGTATATATACTTCCTCCTATACTTTGACACAAAGTACTAGATTGGTGATTAAATGAAGATATGCCTCTATCTACTATTTTCTTTCCTTTATTCCATTGGATTCTTTCAATCTTTCTATTGGATTTCTTGTGGAGATAACTACAGATAATCAGCTAGCTGGAAAGATCTACCTTGTAATCATGTTTTGTTATGCTATTTCTCCTTGAGCTTATCTTCATCTTACTTTTTCTTGGTCCTATGTAATTAAATTAATAGACACGTTGCTTTTCTTTTTGATCTGCTTGTTCACTGTCTTTTTTTTAAAGTTCATTCACAATCTTTGACTATGGTCATCTTTTTAAATAAGTTGTATTATTGGGAGATGAGGACCTTATTGAAATTTATGTCACACCCCTTTTTGACCAAAAAAAGATATGTATTTTAAGTTCGAAAGAGTTTTATTATTAAGGTGACAAAAATGAAAAATTTGTTTCGAAAAAAAAAAGGATTATTTACATTATTTTTTTCTTATTCAGAGTCGCCACTTGGCATAATCCGGTGTGCCAAGTCACCTTTGGAAAATCCTTTTCGAAAAGGTTTGACTCTAAAAATTGATCCGCGAACAGAGATTCCGGCTAAGGAATTCTGTTGACCGAGGGGAAGGTGTTAGGCACTCCTCGATCCCGTGGTTCGACCACGGTCGCTTGGTGGAGCGTATCAGCTAATTTGACATTACAAATGTACAAAACCATATAAACACACAAAACAAGCAAACAAACAAATCACACAAAATTCAAAACAAACCAAAATAATGTTCAGTTCAAATTATACAATCCAAAATAAAAGAGGCGCTGAAATATAAAATCTATTCTATTCTAAACTAATCCTAAACTAAACTTCACCCGACGTTACGGGCCTTGATCATGAGCCTCCTTTGCGTACATGCTACTTCGGGGCATTCTCCGAATAAATCAATACAAATCCTTCGGAGCATTCCCCGGCTAAATGAGTACAATTTAAACTTTTCGTGCAATAAAGTAGAAAATACCATTCACGCACATATTCAAACACTCCAACAAATCGTTATTCCTAAATTTGCCTACCCGGCGTACGTTTGCCTACCAAGTTCAACGCATCACAATTCTATCATGTTCAACATTATCGATACATCAAAATTAATCAATATTCATTTTCCTCCATTTTTAATCCCCACCTTAATTCGTTCTCAACCACGTGATTAACCCATTTCAATACACAATCCACCAATCGAGAATAACGAAAATTCACTAATCATGCTTAGCACATCACACACCCAAATGTCACCAACAGTTCACATCAACAAACAAACCACGGTATCTAATCACACGCAATCACAATCACATAAGAATTAAATGAAAGAGAAGAAAGAATTGGACCTTAAATTTGAAGCTTTCAAACTCAATGTTTTTCGAATAAAGAGAGTCCGCACCCGGAAACCTCGAGCCGAACCTTAACACCAACAATCCAACTCGACAAATAATGACCCGTTCACCGTCACTTTTCACGCCGTTACTGTTCACCGGTACTGTTCACCGCGCCCCTTTTTTTTTCTTTTTTTTTTCTTTTTGTTGTTGTTGTTCTTGTGAGGAGGATTATTTTGTGATTGTTGTTATTGTGGAGAAGATGATGATCAAAGAATGAACCTCCCTTTTTTCCCTCTTAGAATTTTTCTTTTATAATGGGCATGGATTTGTTATGATGTGGGAATTTTGGTGGGTCCCTCATATATTCTTTCTTTGTGGACTAAAAAAAGGAGGGGGATCATATGGGTAGTTAGGGTGGCGATGGTGATGTGTCATTTTTAATAGGGAGGGGTTGTTAGAATAAGATAAAATTAGTTAGGAATTGTTATTTTTGTCTTTTTGTGAAGGGGTTATTACATGGGTGAGGGCACACACTAAGACAAGGGTAAAATGGTAAGAATGCTTTCGGGAAGGGACAAAATTATGTGTCTACATCATGTCCCTCTTTGCAGGTAAACACAAAGTGTTTTCATACAAAGAAGTAGACAATGAGATAGAATTTTGACCTGACCATTATTCACAGGGATGAAACAAAAGGAAGAAGGACGACCGAGTTGGAGAGTCGAGTGAGGTCCTGTCGAGGCTCCGGTCCACGGCTCTTTCATTACGTCAAAAATGAAAATTACAAGTTAAAACATAAATGAAATTACAAAAATCCTATCTATACAACTTCTGTTGAACTCCTGACTTAAGTTTCATCACCCTATTCTTTAGGCAGGCTCCTGACTTGCAATTTCTTCAACTTGTTGCTTGTTTTTCCAATGCTTCACCTCATTGCTTAACTTTCAATTTCTTCACCCTGTTCTTCAGGCGGGCTCCTGACTTGCTATTTTTCAATCCGTTAACTTTCATTTTTCACCTTGTTGCTTTGTTTTCAACTTCTTCAGCTTATTGCTTGACTTTTCATTTATTCGCCCTGTTCTTCAAGCGGGCGCCTGAAATCACATCAAAACTAAAAGAAAATTATCCCAAACAAGAATTATTATAAAGAGAAATTTCGTTTGCCAGAAAAGTGAAGTTCAAAAAAAAGAATTAAATTTTTGCCCCAGTTTATTATCAGAAGACTTATGGGAAAGTCACATCATACCTACTTGCATGTTGTAATGATGAATCAAGACTCTGACCAAGAAATGCATCTCTTGAGAGTAAAATTGAATAACCAAGCCTAGGAAATGCGTCTCCTAAGAATTAAAGTGAGGGATTCTAACTAGAAAGTGCGTCTTCTAGAGATACAAGTTTTAGTTAGAAAGTGTGTCACCTAACAAATGAAAACTAGCAAGAAAGTGCGTGTCCAAAGGATTAAGTGCAATAACTTGACTAGAAAGTGCATTTTCTAGAAATCAAGGGGACTGCTAGGATGTGCATTACCCAAAAGCAAAGTTCGAATTACCTAATCAAAGAAATGTATCTCCTTACCAATGTTGCTTGAATTATCAAAACAAGGAAGTGCATCTCCTTACCAATGCCGCTTGAATTACCAAACCAAGGAAGTGCGTCTCCTTACCAATGCCACTTGAATTACTCAAACGAGGAAGTGCGTCTCCTCACAAATGTTTCTTGAATTAACCAAACAAGGAAGTGCATCTCCTTACAAATGTTGCTTGAATTGCCCAAGCAAGGAAGTGCGTCTCCAATGTTGCTTGAATTACCAAAACAAGAAAGTGCGTCTCCTTTGGAAGTGCGTTTCCTTATGATAGCGCTTGAATTACCAAAATAAGGAAGTGTGTCTCCTTACAAATGTTGCTTGCATTGTCCAAACAAGAAAGTGTGTCCCCTTACAAATGTTGCTGGAATTACCCAAATAAGGAAGTGTCTCCTTACAAATGTTGCTGGAATAACCCGAACAAGGAAGTGCGTCTCCTTACAAATGCCAATCGAATTACCAAACAAGGAAGTGCATCTCCTTACAAATGTTGCTTGAATTATCAAACAAGGAAGTGCATTTCCTTACAAATGTTGCTTGAATTTCCCACACAAGGAAGTGCGTCTCCTTACAAATGTTGCTAGAATTACCCGAACAAGGAAGTGCGTCTCCTTACAAATGTCGATCGAATTACCAAACAAAGAAGTGTGTCTCCTTATGATAGCGCTTGAATTACCAAAATAAGGAAGTCTGTCTTCTTACAAATGTTGCTTGAATTGTCCAAGCAAGGAAGTGCGTCCCCTTACGAATGTTGCTGGAATTACCAAAATAAGGAAGTGCGTCTCCTTACAAATGATGCTGGAATTATCCGAACAAGGAAGTGCGTCTCCTTACAAATGCCAATCGAATTACCAAACAAGGAAGTGCGTCTCCTTACAAATGTTGCTTGAATTATCAAACAAAGAAGTGCATCTCCTTACAAATGTTGTTTGAATTTCCCACACAAGGAAGTGCATCTCCTTACAAATACCGCTTGAATTACCAAACAAGAAAGTGTGTTTCCTCACAAATGTTGCTGGATTTACCAAATAAGGAAGTGTGTTTCCTTACAAATATTGCTGGAATTACCCAAACAAGAAAGTGCGTCTCTTTACAAATGTTGCTAAAATTACCAAAACAAGGAAGTGCGTCTCCTTACAAATGCCGCTTGAATTACCATGGGTTTGAATACCAAATATGTGCAGCAACATTGCCTCTTGCATTTGTAGAAGTGAGAATATTACGGCTCTTGATGTTTAGGCTTTGAAATCCTTGATTCGAAGGTAGCATGTGTTCCTATTTCATACAAAGAAAACTTGTTAGTTTAAAAACATGGTGGTTGGTTTGTGGCTTAGCTTTCACGACAATCGCTTTTGCCCCCGTCACATTTAACCTTGCTTCCAACCATTAACATAGGTCGTTGACTTGCTGCATCATTGACCCAAACTCAGATTATTAAGAGTAACTCTGAAACAAACACAGTATCTCTGCTTTGCCATGCTCCTCAAATAAACCCTTTGAACGTTGTTATTTTCATGAATTCCCAGACTTGTTAGTTGACAAAATTTGTATGCCTTATTTCGGCTAACAATCATGTCTCTTTTATGTGCTGACTTTTGTCTTGCTTTGTGCAATTGGAGAAGCTGGTAGCAGTTTTGAAATATTTTCTCACTTGTTTTGACAAGGACTTGACTCAAAGACAAGAAAAAAAATGACAGTGATTTTTATTTGGACAACTGACCCAAGAAAAATAAAAATAAAAATATAAATAAGAAAGAAAAGACAATGAATGTCCCCATTTGAAACAAAGAAATGAAAAGTTTATCTAAAAATAACTGTCAACTCTAATGATTATGGCATGCATTTTGGATTAATCTGCCTGATCTTTCCATCCACACCTTCCACCAGTTGTTGTTGGGTTAATGGCCTTGAAACTGAGTTGCTTCCTTGGGCCAATTACATTTGGAGACCTCATTCGGCTAGTGGCACCTTGAAGGGTTTTCGCCAACAAACCTCTCTTATTTTTCTCTCAGCTCACCATCGTCTTATGGTGCCCGTAAGGGTTTTCACCGAGAAGACTCTCTTATTTTTATTTCTCTCAACTTACCATTGCCTTACGGTGCCCATGAGGGTTTTCACCAATAAGACTCTCTCATTTTTATTTCGCTCTTGATTCCTTGTGCTGAGGAAGATAGGTAGTTCCCAAATACATCATCATATCCCTTTCATGCTTTGCCTTAACATCCCCAAAGATTGATCTGAAGGTCTTTCTTTGGTTGTAACTTGGCTTTTGGATAGGGTTAGAAAGAAAGGATGGCATGAGGCCCAAACGACACTTGAAGTGGGTTAGGATTACAATTTTTGGAATCGACTCAAACAATGAGGATTAACTCATGCCCAGTTTCTTTTGACTGGGTGATTCTAAATTGTTTATTTGGTTGGACCGAGTCCTTAGTAGGGAAGCCTACGTATCTCACCTCCGAGAGAGGAGAATCAGGTCACGCGTAGTTCTGGCAGCTTGTTCTTTTGATTTGATTTGATTTTTCTTTTTTTTTTCTTTTATTCGCTCTTTTCACTTTGCGATTCTTTTTTCTAACTCTATCTTTCTTGACACTCTTTTTTGGAAACATTTTGTCTCTTTTTTGTAACATTTTGACTTTATCTTTTTACTCGACACTATTCTTTGAACTTTGCTCTATCTTGATTCCAAAAGAGGACTATGAAAGAAAATAACACTAAGGCTCAAATGGGGTAAACAAAGGATGACACAATGTTTGGATAGCAGAATGAAATGCCTTCATCATATCAATCCTTGAGAATGCAAGTACATAATATGCAATTGGAAGTGAGAGATGAAGATCATTTGCGACATCTTTTCAAGCAGATTGAGTCTGTGCGTCACTGCTTCTTCTGTAAACTCCACCTTTGTTGTACATTCCTCACATCAAATGACTCATGCTTTCGTGGAGCTGCTTATCTTCTTGTTTCTCTTGATATAGGGATCACACGTCCACTATTTGACCTAATTGGGACTTGCCTTTCGATCGATGACCAAGTTGTTCTTGTGATTCTCAAAATAATTGCCTTAACTTGTCACCAAATGTCTTAACACTCTATCTATTTTCTCATATGCTCTCTTTTTCTAACTTTAACCCTTTTATTCAATGTTCATGCTTAAACTGGATTTTAATATCTGGCTGAAAATTTCACTAGCATGTCATATCACTAGAGTCAACACAAAATGTAAGATGTAAAGAAAACAAACAAACAACACATATTTAAAACACAAAGGAAAATGAGACACTTCATTTAGTCGAAACAAAAGATAGAAGGGTTTGAACATAAACAACAAAAGGACAAAGCAAGACAGATCCCGAACGACAACCCTGAAATAATTCGGAGAACAGAAAATAAAACAAAATAAGCTACCAAACCCCTTCCTAGTAAGGAGAGAGGTGACTTCTCAATTGCTCAGCCTGACATCTTAGTCACTGGTTTCCATATCAGCATGACTAGAGCTTCCCTCACTGTCAATGTTCTGCACCATGGTTGATTTATCTTGAATCATCTTTTCAATTTCTCTTTTTAAAGCGCGACAATCTTCAATACTGTGACCCTGAACATCAGAATGATATGCACATCCTACTTTAGGATCAAAACTTCTTGAATTCGGGTCAAGAGTATACCCAAGGAGAGGAGTGATCATGCCTCGCTGTGCCAATCTCTGAAATAAACTGACATACGACTCTCCAATTAGTGTGAAACTATCCCTCAATTTCTGCCTCATTTCATTATTTAACTTGGATCGAACATCGGGCCTAGAAGGGCTTTGGTATGTTTGTGGAATTGGAGGATGACTTTGAAGATTTGGTGCACGCCATTGTGGGTAAGGAAGGAGTTGAACATATGGTTGTGCGCAATATACTAGATATGGCGGTCGGGAAACGGAGTATATTGGATTTTGAGAGTGATTATGGAGAGCTTGGGTATGAACTTGGGCTTGAGACTGACGGCAACGACGACGTCGTCTTCTTGGATGTGCCCGTTCTCCAACTACAATAGCAGTGTCATTTTTCTCATTCTTCTTCCCTCTAGGTTCCCTCAATTGATTGCAATATTATCCCAAATGTTTCACGGATTTCTCATGCCCATCTTGCTCCTCAAATTTCGACATCTCAAAGATTGGAGGAAGGTTAGCACTTGAAGGCATGTCCCAGTCTTTGTATGAAACATCTTCTTTACCCGTAGGTCCTAGAGAATTTTTCATAGCATTTTCTGCACTCTTTATTTTTTCAACCATTTTCTCCGACTCTTCTGGAACACTGGACTTCTTGTTAAGAAATTTTGGTGGTTCAGTTAACTTAAAAAAGCAGGCTCAGGAGTATAATAATGATCACCAAAAGTATTGAATATAAGTTCACTAGCAGCATGGGGACGCACAACCGTTGGGCGAGCCAGTGTGGAAGTCCCAGTAGAAGATTGAGCAACAAGATCGCAGACGACATTTGGTGTTGTGAATGTAGCAGGCTTATGCTGAGGAGCTAGAGGAAAAGTGGTGGAAGTATTGAGATGCTTTTGGCTTGGAATGAATTCTGAGTCATGTTGCGGTGCATCAACAACAGTAGAAAACTGACTTTGAGATTTTGGTGGAAAACTCGAGGTATTTGTAGGATCAATAAAGGGAAATAGAGTAGGAGGCAACCCACTGGTCCAAGCTCGATACATTTCTGTCATTTGTTGTCTTAGCCTCCCAATCTCTTGCTTCAAACTCTCGTTTTCCTGATTCTTTGTTTGATCCATGATGTCACTCTCTATATCTTGGTTAGACACAACTAACCCTTTGGATTTGGTGTGATATGAAGGACCAGCCAGAATGCCACAAACCAACCACCTTAAACTGACTCAATAAAAAAAAACAAATGTGTTGGAGTTCAACACTTTTTCAAAACCTCTTTTTCTTTTCTTTTTTTGTTGTTTTTTTTTTTTTGAAAAGATCACCGAACCCAAGAACGGCGCCTACGTATCTCACTCTCGAGAGAGGAGAATTAGGTGTGCGTAGTTAGTGAAATCTTGCCAAAATAGCCAATTAAACTCTTTTTTCTTTTCTTCTTTTACTTTTTTTTTTTTAAACTTTGAGAAGAGAAAATAACAAATTGTCAAAAGAATTGACGAAAATCTTTTTGAATTTTTCAACTTTAACATCTCTATACAATATGAAACCTACGATTACCAAAGAAAAATCTTTTTGGATTTTCGATTTTGAATTTCATATGAAAGTGAAACTTGAAACTATTAAAGAAAAATCTTTTTGTAGTTTTCTCTTGGAGATGTATATGAAACACCTATTCTAAATGAAGAGTGAATAATTTTTTTTTTTTTTTGAAATAAAATCCCCGAACCAACAATAGGTTGCCTACGTATCTCACATCTCGAAAAAGGAGAATCAGGGGTACGTAGTTCGTCCAGATTGGACAATTAATTATTAAATAACAGGCTAGACCCTGACTTAAGAGACACGACCCAAGACAGACGATGAACCATGTTAATAAAATCTTTTGAGTTTTCATTTTGATACTTCACAGAAAAATGACATCAACAACTATGAAAGAAAAATCTTTTTGGTATTTTCGTTATACGAAATGTAAAAATTTTCTAACATTTTTTTTTTTGCATTTTTCTTTTATAAACACATCCTATGAATGAAAAAATCTTTTTGAAGTTTTCGAATTGTGAATGCATGCTAAACGAGACAAAGGAAAATCTTTTTGATGTTTTTGAGAAAATGAGTGCGAAAGGTAAAAAAGTCCTTTTGAATTTTGGAATTGTGAAAAATAAAAGCCATAAAAAACTCTAAAAACTACGAAACACTTTTTGATTCATTCTTTTCGACTCACTTTTTCTATTTTTTTCTTTTTCGTTTTTTGCCTACGCACCTTACTCCTAACAAATGTTTTTTTTTTTCAAATCAGTCCGTCAAATGACCACGTTACCCTTAAAGATGCAACAGTTAGCACGTAGGGATGCTTTAGAGGTGAATCTCCTACAAAGGGCCATGTGGGTTCCGCTAGGTCTCAGTATAATGCACAGAAGCATGACCTAAAGGCTGACCTACGTTGTGGTTCACTAACAAGGCTGTTCGGGGGAGCGTATGGTCGATAGTGGCTGCTTTGCTTTCCACCTACTCCATAACACCGACGGCTCCCCCCTAAAATAAGGATGACTCAACTAGAGGTCGTGTACAACACGTGTACTATGGACTTGTTGCAGAAAGAAGGCCTGGGGGTAGACACATGATGCCAGATATAAAAGTGGTAACATATAGGATAAATACTGTACACAAAGAGCACGAAAACGCACAACAGTGATAACAATAACACAAACAATAATCACAAACAATGTTTATACACCCATAATGTCAAACAAAGCCGATACGACTCCAAAAATAAGACCGAATTCTGAAAAGATCCCTAGCAGAGTCCCCAGAGCTGTCACACCCCTTTTTGACCAAAAAAAAGATATGTATTTTAAGTTCGAAAGGGTTTTATTATTAAGGTGACAAAAATGAAAAATTTGTTTCGAAAAAAAAAAGGATTATTTACATTATTTTTTTCTTATTCAGAGTCGCCACTTGGCATAATCCGGTGTGCCAAGTCACCTTTGGAAAATACTTTTCGAAACGGTTTGGCTCTAAAACTGATCCGCGAATAGAGGTTCTGGCTAAGGAATTCTGTTGACCGAGGAGAAGGTGTTAGGCACTCCTCGATCCCGTGGTTCGACCACGGTCGCTTGGTGGAGCGTATCGGCTAATTTGACATTACAAATGTACAAACCACATAAACACACAAAACAAGCAAACAAACAAATCACACAAAATTCAAAACAAACCAAAATAATGTTCAGTTCAAATTATATAATCCAAAATAAAAGAGGTGCTGAAATATAAAATCTATTCTATTCTAAACTAATCCTAAACTAAACTTCACCCGACGTTACGGGCCTTGATCACGAGCCTCCTTTGCGTAAATGCTACTTCGGGGCATTCTCCGAATAAATCAATACAAATCCTTCAGGACATTCCTCGGCTAAATGAGTACAATTTAAACTTTGCGTGCAATAAAATAGAAAATACCATTCACGCACATATTCAAACACTCCAATAAATCGTTATTCCTAAATTTGCCTACCCGGCGTATGTTTGCCTACCAAGTTCAACGCATCACAATTCTATCATGTTCAACATTATCGATACATCAAAATTAATCAATATTCATTTTCCTCCATTTTTAATCCCCACCTTAATTCATTCTCAACCATGTGATTAACCCATTTCAATACACAATCCACCAATCGAGAATAACGAAAATTCACCAATCATGCTTAGCACATCACACACCCAAATGTCACCAACAATTCACATCAACAAACAAACCACGGTATCTAGTCACACGCAATCACAATCACACACCCAAATGTCACCAACAATTCACATCAACAAACAAACCACGGTATCTAATCACACGCAATCACAATCACATAAGAATTAAATGAAAGAGAAGAAAGAATTGGACCTTAAATTTGAAGCTTTCAAACTCAATGTTTTTCGAATAAAGAGAGTCCGCACCCGGAAACCTCGAGCCGAACCTTAACACCAACAATCCAACTCAGCAAATAATGACCCGTTCACCGTCACTTTTCACGCTGTTACTGTTCACCAGTTACTGTTCACCGGCGCCCCTTTTTTTTTTTTTTTTTGTTGTTGTTGTTCTTGTGAGGAAGATTATTTTGTGATTGTTGTTATTGTGGAGAAGATGATGATCAAAGAGTGAGCCTCCCCTTTTTCCCTCTTAGAATTTTTCTTTTATAATAGGAATGGATTTGTTATGATGTGGGGATTTGGTGGGTCCCCATATATTCTTTCTTTGTGGACAAGAAAAAGGAGGGGGATCACATGGGTAGTTAGGGTGGTGATGGTGATGTGTCATTTTTAATAGGGAGGGGTTGTTAGAATAAGATAAAATTAGTTAGGAATTGTTATTTTTGTCTTTTTGTGAAGGGGTTATCACACGGGTGAGGGCACACACTAAGACGAGGGTAAAATGGTAAGAATGCTTTCGGGAGGGACAAAATTATGTGTCTACAATTTAAATGGTTAATTACAAAGTTTTAGTACTGTGATATACATTTATAATTGTATGGCTGTATCTTTTTTTTGAATAGATAAGTAAGCTTGTCATGCAATTGTATTTTTTCTTACATTTCTTACTGTTGTAAGAAAATAGGTAGTTTAAGAAATAAAAATTGTTTCGACTGATCCTTGTTGATGATAACATGACTACGATTTAGAAGTTGTTAATTTGCTGAAAATATTAGACACTATTCAAGTATAATGTCCAATTAATTCCTAAGTTTCTCTAATGATTGATTCGCCGAGACAAATATATCTATTATGAAATGGTGTCAGATGGTTATATCTGTTTCTAATAAGTGATGCAATTATGAAAGATATCACCCAATTGTTATGTTTTCGATTAAACAACACAATATACCATGAGATGAGCTATGAAGAAGTTTAAGTAATACTGTCAAATACTTGTACTAGAAATGATAACCTAACGATGTACCTGAGTCCTGGACTGTTGATGAAAATGAAGTGCATAATTTGCATAAGCATAATGCTACAATTATCTGCTGTTTATTTTCAATTGATTATTGGTTTCAGGTTTACTGTGAACAGTGATCCCAGATGGTGCTGCACATATCTTCTCGATGCAACTGATCCTTTGTTTGTTAAAATTGGAAAAGCATTTATTGAGCAACAGCTAAAAGGTATAGTAATATAGAATTCCTATCACCATTGGACCAATCACAATCTTATTCTGATGCTGTCATTTTTAAGATTTTGTAGCTCAAATAAAGTTTTTTTTTCTCTTTTATTATTTTCTGCTGGGGCCAACCGTTGATATTCAGAATATGGAAGGAGTAGCCACATATATAACTGGTAAGTTGTTCAGCAATTCCATTATTGTCAGGTAGAAAGATTGTTTTACTATTGGTGATATTGAGTTATATTGTCATCCCACATGGGGTTGTGTAAGGGTTCCAAAGGGTTTATATAAATTTTGGGCCACTCCATTCATCTCCTTGCGGTTTTCCTTTGGATGCTCAAATTCTTTCCCAAGGGATAAGTCGATGATACATCCAGAAAATTTATGCTATTCAGCAACTAATACTGGGGGTAGTTTGCTAGCTTTATTTATGAGGCAGGCTTCTATGTTGCCTGTATTACTTTGGTACACAGATCAATTGGTTGCTATTACAGTATTAGAAAGCTGTAACTGCATGGATTAATTCTGGGCACTAATAGATGGTATTACCTTTTGATTTTGTATGATATTGAATTTCTTACACTTCATCTTCTTCAGCGGCAGTTTTCTACTGCATTATTCAAAAACATATTTATTGATATACTGACTAAAAAGATCCATCTTTTACCTCCCATTTTCTTATCCCAAATGAAAGAAATAAGTGAGGAAATTAGCAGTAGAAGTCAAAAGTAGATTGAACTGAGAGACAGAGTGAGAGAGTGAGGTGGCTGATAATAAGGCTGCGAGAAGGTTTTCCATGTTCCTTTTGCGGATTCAGGTAGGCAGGCCGCAGGGGGCATCATGGCACCGATCAGTCCTTACCTTTTTGTATTTTGTACTCGACTCAATTAGGTTATCATAATATATGAAAGAAATCCATGATTTTTCCTTTGCTAATTTCTAAAGACAAAATCTTACTTCTATTATCTCACGTTATATTGATAACTAGTTGCCATAGGTTGGTCAGTTTCCATGATTTTTCGTTCCTTCAAATATTTAGAACCTGTTAAACTCTTGACATGTCAGCATAAGTGGCTATTTCTTCATCTCCTTTTTCAAAAGGTCCTCTTTCCATCAGATATGATCTCCAACTGCCTAGCATCTTTTGTTTATGATCAAGGACTGACATGCTTGCATAGAGCTATCGTGATGGTCACCATGTGGTAATAGCCTATCTTTGTAGCCTTGCCCAACTTTGTCTCATCCTAGTTGGAAAATGTCAATCTATTGCAGTGATACCTTTGATGAGAACACACCTCCTGTTGATGATCCAGAGTATATCTCTTCGTTGGGGGCCACAATCTTTGAAGGAATGCAACGTGCTGATTCTGATGCGGTTTGGCTAATGCAGGTGAAAAAGCTTAACTCTTTAGTAGCAGATTGTTCAATGATTTGGAAATCTCTAACTTTTATGTCTACCGGTTTCAGAGCCTCTTTTTAGTTCTTCATTTGGGTATTAATTTAACATCCTGGCTTCACTTTGCCTGAATCATTTTAGTGTTAGTCTACTCCTCTGGCATGGCGCACACAGTTTGTCTTCAAACTGATGATATCAAAGTGTTATCCTTGTTGATCGTGTTCTCTTTTATTTTTGACAATGATTTTTTTTATTTTTCTAGGGATGGCTTTTCACTTATGATCCTTTCTGGAGACCTACACAGATGAAGGTTGTACATCTTAGCCTATATTTCCCTCTTTTGAAATATGTAATGTTCATGCTGGTTACTTTATCAAGAAAAAAAAGATTTCATGCTGATTAACCGAAGCATATTGCGTATTTCCATTAGCTGTTTGATATTGAGACATGGTAACATGATGTTTTGGATAAATTATAGAATGCTCAATGCCATCAAAATTTTGCCCGTGTCCTTTCAAATTTTAATTATCTGCATTCGCATTTTTCAGGCACTTCTACATTCTGTTCCTCTTGGCAAGTTGATCGTTCTTGATCTTTATGCTGAAGTTAAACCAATATGGGCTACGTCAAAGCAGTTCTATGGCACCCCATATATATGGAAAGTAACATTGCTATTTTTCATTTGTGCATCTGATGTAGTCTTCAATGTCATTAAGTTCTAGATAGTCATTCCAATAGTTAGCATGTTATTTGCTCAGTTCATCTGGCCCATCTCAGATGGAACTAATCTTAAAGTGGTCTTTTTGGCTGGATATGTCATATATTTCATTGAATGACTTGGAATGGTGTTTGTTTGGATACAGTGGAATTTTTTTTTATCGGTTAGGTTAGCATGTACGTTCTGAACTGGTCCGCAGAAAGTAGTTACATAGATTATTTCTCTATGCATCATGAATATAGGCCATGATGTCATGTCAGGCTGCTGTCAATAATAAGCATGTCTAACCTTCGTTTTAAGTGCATTAGACACCATAAAAGTTCGACCATGAAGTCCATAGAAGTTCAACTGATGAGCAAAAATCTCATAAGGTGGGTTTCTGGTGTACTTAGCAGTAATTCTTACAAGACTTGAAATCAGTTCATAGCCTTACTCTTTCTAGAGATGAAATACTGTAACTTTCTGAGTTATGAGGTTGGAGCCTTCTCACCAGCCTTAGCTCAGCCTTTTTCCAATCAATGGAGCTAGTATAATAGATCTGGCCACCTGAAATTTGTCTTTCCTAAATCCTATCTTAGTTTGTATTCACGTTTTTTGTTCCACTATCTCAGGTGTATGCTACACAATTTTGCTGGTAATATTGAAATGTATGGAGTTCTTGATGCAGTGGGATCAGGACCTGTTGAAGCTCGTATAAGTGACAACTCAACCATGGCAAGTTTGGTTGTACTCATATTAGGTTTTCATTCTGGTTATACCTGTGTACCCATCTAAGTTGCGGGGACTCTTCACTTCTGATGCTACACCCGTGTCGGATTCTCCAAAAATACACTACTTTTGGAGAATCCGACACGCACCCGATGACATTTTTGAAGAGTCTGACCAGCGTAGGTACCGATGATACATAATTATACGGAGGTTGCCATTATCTGGATCCTTGATATCTTGATCTGTTAGGATCTTTGAGCAATGTAGCTGAGTTAGTTCCAGTGCTCATGTCCAATTCCATCAGTCTCTTCAAAGAATGTTTCTGAAGGGATTTCAAAATAAAACTGTCTGGTGCTTCCTTTCTCATAGATTTAGAGATTACACAAGAGGTTAGGTGATCTAGGTATAATTATAAGAGATTATTTGTTCCATTGGTGGTGTTGGAATTGGATCTGCAATATACACAATTCTATTAGGATCTTGTTCATGTAATTCTATTTGTCCTGTATCTCAGTCCTTTCCTTTTTTAACATTTTACTGAATTTTTTTCACCGCATCATACTCTTAATTTCATTTTCTCGCCTAAAGGTTGGTGTTGGGATTTCAATGGAAGGCATTGAACAGAACCCTGTGGTGTATGATCTTATGTCTGAAATGGCTTTTCAGCATAGGCCAGTTGATGGCAAGGTAAGATTATGGTTTTATGTATAATGCTGGAATTTATCATTTGATTTCTTCTGTATGTTTTCCGTTTTAGTAAATTAGACCCTTTGTTTTTTATATTCTAATAGTAATTTCCTTTCACTTATCAGTTCAAGCAAATGTATTTGAAGAAGTGTGTTAGCTATAAGAAAGCTCCAAACTTCTTTGCTTTATAAATTGTATGTAATAGCCTTTCTCCTCTTATTCAGTTTTGACAATTGCATGGTCAAGATTCTTCCAGATTTTGCTATGTTGACGAGTTCTAGAGTTTTGAGAGACAAAGCAGTTCAAAGTAGCACGTTTTCGTGTCAGAGTACTTCTATAAGTTGTCGGTTGAAATGATGATTATGTTTGCATATATGACACCTAATAAGTCAATAAATCACTACCTGTAGGCTTGGATAGATCTGTACTCCAGAAGACGCTATGGGAGATTTGTTCAACCCATGCAAGATGCCTGGAATATTTTGTATCATACCATCTATAATTGCACTGATGGTGCTTATGTAAGTAACCTGTTTATTGCTGACTTATACTTTCAGTGTGGTGTTTATGTAAGTAAACTCTGTATATTTGTCTTGTCCTTCCACTAAGAGGTACTTTAAGGATCTTTAGTGACATAAGATATAAATTAATGGAAGCACTGTTTTCACTTGACATATGATAGTATCGTGTTTATATCTGATATAATTAGGTGGGGGTTTTCAAATATGCTCCTCTTGAAGTACTCTGACATCACCTAGGGACTAAAAATATTGGGGGATCGGAAGGGATAGCTACAATCGGATTGTGGATTTGGTTCAAGACAGATTTATTCATGACAAGTGCGTGGAGAACAATTAGGATGGTGTAAGTTGCTAATGGAGAAAAGAAAAATGAAAATGCAAAAAATAGCACCATATCAAATCAAAATAATAGAATCTCCTAAGCATTGTACTCCCTTCAAATTTTAAGGGGCTGCAAACTGGTAGTTCTCGATGGAGATAAATCAAGCGTGATAGTTCTGTTGTGTATGTTTGTGCACTATTGCGAAGTCAACATGGTTATTATTTGCCCTTTTGAGTAATTTCTAGTATAGTGCCTCATTTCAAGATTTGAATTCTAACTGAAGTAATGCTATCAGGAAATTTGAAATTACCGATCTAGAAAAGTAAATCATTTGTTTTTTGTCATTCTCATTCTCTTGTCCTTCACTATGTATGTGCATTGTTGGAATTTTTTTCTGTACATAACTTGTGATATGGTTATAAGATTTGGCTTTTTCTGATACTAGGGATTGGTTATATATTTTGTTAATTTCCGAACTTTGATCTGGTTCTACTTCAACATACCAAATGTGCATGCACTCACTTGCTTATGCCGCCAATACAGTAACATGCATCAATCTTCAGAATACCAGAAACTCATGTTTTTATCATCATACATTCAGAGACACTTATTTTTTATGTTCAGGATAGTAGTTTTTTATGTTGAGCATTTCCTTTGTGATTCTGGTGCAGGACAAAAATAGAGATGTTATTGTTGCATTTCCAGATGTTGACCCAAAGTCCATTTCGACACAGCAAACAGTACTAAACTATACCCATGATCAATATGGAAAACTATATTTAAGAAGAGCTACTCTGGAAGAACCAAATGATTCCTATGATAAACCTCATCTTTGGTATTCAACTTCAGACGTTATACATGCACTAAAACTTTTCCTGGAGAGTGGATATCAACTATCTGACAGCAGTACTTACAGGTTGGATATGCTAGTTCCTCTTATGGTTCCTACTTAGTTCCTTTTTTCACTCCGTGATGATAGTGTTTGTTGATCTCAATCTTCTCAGGTATGACCTCATAGACCTGACAAGACAAGCTTTGGCTAAGTACGCAAATAAACTATTCTTAGATGCTATAGACGCATATAAATTGGATGATCTGCATGCTGTTGCACACCTTAGCCAAAAGTTTCTAGGCCTTGTGGAAGATATGGATATTCTTTTAGGATGCCATGATGGATTCCTTCTAGGACCTTGGATAGAGAGTGCAAAAAAACTTGCTCAAGATGAAGATCAGAAAAGACAGGTAGAGGCTCCCTTAACTAAACACCTTTCATGCTTAAACCATGACGAACTAGTAACTTGAATGGTGGACAATCTGCAGTTTGAATGGAATGCAAGAACTCAGATCACTATGTGGTTCGATAATACTGTGGAGGAAGCTAGTTTGCTTCGCGATTATGGTATGCAAAATATCCAATCTTGTACAATGTCATGTAGTCATGTTTATTTTCTGGAACCACGAATGGATTAACTTTTGGAGGAAAGAACTTTGTTAGTCGTCACACAAGATTATTGTTGACTCCTATTTTTCTTTTTTTTTTTCTCTAGGTAACAAATATTGGAGTGGGCTATTACGAGACTATTATGGTCCTCGCGCAGCAGTCTATTTCAAGTATATGATAGAAAGTTTAGAAGGCGGCCATGGCTTCAACTTGAGAGCTTGGAGGAGGGAGTGGATCAAACTTACAAATAGTTGGCAAAGTAGCAGAAATGTTTTTCCAGTCGAAAGTACAGGAGATGCCCTTAATGTATCACAGTGGCTTTTTGAGAAATACTTGCAAGATTTGGGATCACATGATCAACAAGCTTCCTAATGGATATTGTACTATAGATATCCCCTGCCCCTAATACATCTCATTTTGGTTTCTGCAAGAAAAATATTTCATCATAAATCATAATTGATCGATGTGATGTTCAAGCAATTGTAGTTTTGACGAATGAAATGAAAGCCTCTCTTTAATTTCATATATGCATTCATCAAGTCCAAATTACGAAAAGTGAAGCAAAAGTCAAGAAGTAAGAACTTGCAGCAAAGAATCCAAAAATTATTTTACAATGGAAATTTCATTTTGCGTAGGGTGAAGAGAGAGAAGGGCAGGTGGGTTGAGGATGCATGGTGAAAATTTCCTCCTAAAACTCCTATTGAATCCTCAACAACACCGTAGACTAATTGTTTTTAAATTACAAAAGTTGCAACATCTATTTTTCTTTGAACGTATTGAAAGCTGTGGTTTACTTCTAATACCGTCGTGTAATTCAAATTTAATCGTTTTGTCGACAATTCAAATAAGACGGTTGGCTTTGTGTTGGACTGTTGGTGGAATTGACTATAGAATAGAATACACATGGAGATTTAAAAAAGATTTAATGGTCGAAAACATACATCACACCGCCTAAGTTCGTCATAGATAGCGTGAACACTTGATAGTTAAAGATGTATTTTGATAAATAATTATAATAATTTAGGAAGTAAATGCACAGAATAATTCAAATATAAGATTCAAAAATTCTAAGATGTTTTATTTGCTTGAACAACGGTATTCCTCAACTAGAACAAGAAAACGTCATTGGGCAGAAATGTCAAATGACGGGAAAAATAAGAAGCAGCACTAAATGAAATTAAAGAGGAAAGATTCGTAGGTGCCTGCAGATTGTATACTTTCATTCGGCCAAAAAATCGTGAGCTTTGTGGATAAAGTTTGTTACAGTCAATAAATACACAGCGTCAATTCGTCATCATTCTACATTCTAGCTCCTCTCTTGCTGACTAGCTCAATGTTCTGTCTATTTACCAAACTGTCCTAACATAATATACACATAATACGTGCCTAAACAATATACTAAAGCAAAATTATGACAACATATATATATATATATGTTACTTAAAATGTTTTTATAAGTCTATTTTATATATAATAATATATTGCTATGTTATGCTTTGGAGCATCTTTTCCTTCTTTTCTTGGTTCGATTCGGAAAAGTCAGAATTTTTATTAAGGGATCGAAGAAATTTCAGTATCTATTATATATACATAAATATCAACTTTAACCATATATAATTAACATAAGTTTCCGCTGATGAACCTCTCAACGATACGTCGTCCTTATCCTAAATTAAATTAAATTGTTAACATGTACTTTCTGAAGTTGGCAGGGAGAATATGGTACTTAAGACAAGTGCAATGGATAAGTAATTAACTTATAATTCTCCTTGACTTTAGCTACTTATATAACATATCCCCACTTTCCTATAGGCTGTTATATCTACTCTTTTCTCTTTACTTGTAGACCTCTTCCTCTTATTACTCTCTTTTTTTTTTTTCTTCAAAAGTCCTCATCTAAGTTCATCAAAGCAAGAAGACATGGATAGGAACCATGCATATGACAATTCATGGGCTGATCAGTGGGACTACAATAAAGATCCATATAACAAACAGACCAAGAAAGGCAATTTCTCCGGTGGAGGCGCCGGAGTGGCAAAGAAGGTAGGAGAAAAAACAAAGGCAGTGGCTTCAACAAGCATGAAGAAAATGAAAGAAGGTACCTCATCTGGCTTTCAGTGGATCAAAGACAAGTATCAAAAAACTGCCCAGAAGAACTGATCATTTTTGGTACTATTAATTAGTGCAACGCACGTTTCTAAAGACTAGTTTATACTATCATTTCGATACACTTTTTCAGTTCACCACCTCTATATATGAATGCATCATCATTTGTACATGATGGACCATATATATACATAGATTTCATTTCATGCAGAGATTATATATTCATTTTTACTGGCATGTATTGGTGGTCTAATAAATTTGAGATGATTTTTTGTTAGCCAAGTTTTTTTTGTAGTTTTCTTATTTTTTTCAATGTTCTGATTGGACTAATGACTATTATGAAGGATGATTGATTCTTCTTCATAAAAGCAACAACAGGAAAAAGGAGGGCTAGATCGTCTTTTGGACGAAATTCAAGATTTAGTATGTGATTTTATTGTGTATTGTATGTGTATATTTTTATATATGTAAGTCGTGTAGTTCTATCTTAAAAGACATAATTTAATTCCTCTAAAACTTATGTGGAGTGAGTCAAAGGTACTCTAAATTTTATATGTTAAAGGAATTAGATCATAGAAATAATACGGTTTTCAATAAATTTTAATTGATGAAAAATACATTTGGGTATAATTTTGTTCATCCCTTGAGACAATGAAGTTTTTGGTGAATATTTCTTTTTGTGTAAATATTCCATGAGTTTATGAAATTTTGGAAATGCTTGATCTCTTTATGAATATGAATATTCCATGAGTCAAGGAAAGTTGAAAATGCTTGCTCTTTATGAATAGTCGGTAATTTAGGATTTATATAATAGAGTAGCCACCAAACTAAGCTAGTTTAGGGTCTAATAGCTCCAAGAATTCTAACATAAATTGTATTCCTTTCGTAGTACAGGCCATAAAATTTCAATGTCTACAGCAATACAACTTATGTTAAGTAAATCAGGCACAAATAAAAATACTTTGATCTACAAATTTTCACTAAATGAACATCAAGGCAAAAATAACAACTGGACAAAAATTAAATGACGACCCAGAATAGGGGTAATTCGGGCAAAAACTTCTATTTTATTAGTTAGTTGTTAATTAGGCCCAAATTTTAAAAATAGTTAAAAGTTGGATGTTTGGAGTATACACCTAAAACTATATAATTAACAAATGCACTCGCGTCCTATGTGCTTATCAAGATTGTAACTGGTTAGTAGAAAAATTAGACACATAATTAGCAAATTAAGAGCTATTCTTTTGGCTATAAAGATCCTGTACGTTATCAATATGGCTCAAAAATAAATTTCAACAGAACTTATTTTAGAAAATACAGTCAAATAAAAATTGCTAAATAAGACTTATTTGCTTATTTGAGGGAAAAAAGAAGAAGAACAGCAAATCAAAGACTTATTTGCTTATATTTGGCAGTCGTTCGCCCGAGTACCGATCCTTCTTTCATTGTATGTATTTATTCTATTTTCTTCGATTCAGATTTACTAGTCACGTTTTGACTTGTTACACTTATTAAAAGAACAGTGATTAGTCACGTTTTGACTTGTTACACTTATTAAAAGAAGAGTGATTGGTATAGTAACTTTATTATATTGCCTCTATTAATTGATGTTTAATAATAAACATTGAAAAATGATTTAAAAGGATAAGTAATTAATGTTATAGGTAAAATGTAGATTTTTTTTTTTTATCTTTTCTTAATTTGTCAAAAATAATAAGTAAAAATAAAAATCAAATTAGAAAAATAGTGACAAGTATATCCGAGCAAAGGAAGTATTAAATATCTTAAGGAATGTATCAAGTCAATATGAGTCAAATAATATGAAATGAAGTGAGTATACCATAGGCATAGATAAGTACTTCGAGCCACAAATTTCATTAAATAAGCAGCAAGACAAAATTAAGATCTACTATCATATATTTGCTGACAAAAGTTAAATGGATAAACAATATAAATTTGAACTATAGCTAATTGCTTTGTATCTCTATTTTTTAAAAAATTACATAAATTTTATGTTTTTGAAGCAGCCGAATACATATCATAACGTTGGATACATCACTTTCACATACATAGATACATAATTAATCAATCGATTGAATTTAAAAGAAAAATACGAAACTCTAATTAGTTGTTGCGCAATTCACACAATCATGTATTTATGACAAATGTTGTATCACTGTAACATATAACATATTAAAAAATTCAAATTTCTAAATCAGCAGATCAAGGCAATCTCATTAATTCTATGGATTTAGCTATAGCATGGCAAAAACATTAGTTCAAATGTATCATATACACAACATAATAATGTATATTAAAATATGTTAACATATACTTACTCTTATATGTATCTGTTATTTTTTCACATACACTGTGTGATGCCATTTCAATGTATCAATTGCCTAATTAGTAACGATACATATGTCAATCTTACTCATGATGTATAATGAATCAGATTTATCTATGATATAGTATAAGTTAATTTCGTCCACAATGTAGATTCATTAAAATATATCATTTGACAAAGTTATCTTAGTCATGATACATTACAATGTCCATGACATTGTAACGACCCTCCTAGTCGTTTCGTAAATTTTCCTGATCTTTTGTAATTTTTCTCTCCCATGGTTTGTATACGTGATCTATGATTCACGGGATGGGTAGTATCATTTTTTTAGTTAATCGGAAGTAATTTAAGTCATTAATTGGGTCCTTGAGTTTAATAAAGTTAAATCCGATAATAGTTAACTTTCGATTGAGACGACCTCAAATGAGTGTCATTGTGTTTTCAGGAGGCCTGGAATATACTTTTTAGTCAATGTAACTCTTGGACTTATTTTCTCAAGGTTTCGAATAATGTTCGAGGATCTATTGGGTATTTTAGATATTATTTTAGTTAACGGTTATGGATCTAGTTGGTATTTTTTTATTTATTGAGACCTGTGTATAAGAATTGAATTAAGTGGAAAGGATTTATTATATTTATAATTATATATTATATAATAATAATAATAATAATAATAATAATAATAATAATAATAATAATAATAATAATAAGGTCAGATATTGGGCAAAGAGGAGGCAAGCAGTTTTGAGTTTACGGGAGAAGAAGGAAAGAGGGAAAAGAAAAAGGGAGGTGGACGAGTGCGCATAAGCAGTTGCAGACATTTGTTTCAGGTAACGTTATTGTTCCTTGGGACGAAATTGTTGTTGTCCAGTATACCCAATTGGTACGTGTAGAATATGTCTTTGGTTTGGGTAAAAGAAAATAAATTTCTATAATCATTAGTATAATAATTACAGAAGAAACAAATTTATATATGGAAAGGCATTATAAGGCCATTTGTGGGTTTCAATGTAGGAAACAGACAATTGTTCCTTATGCTAACTGAAGGCTGCGATTTGCGATATTGACTGTTTAATATTTTTATATTGTAATTGTTTCATATTTTGAGATTAAGAAATTGAGGCTTAGGTCTAAGAATTTTAGGGTAAGAATTTGTAAACTGGTGTCATTAAATAAGTACTATTATGAAAATTATATATTGGAACAGATTTAAAACGCTCGGAGGTTTTACGGAAAGGCAAGACCCTAGCAAAGTAACTTATATTAGGTTCCTTCAGTTGAGGTAGGTTACGGTTTAATTGGAGTTTAGACTCAACTTAATTGTGCGTATACTCCTAAATTGGATACTTGTGGATTGGTATTCGGACATGCTTGAAACTGTTGATGTTTGGATTGATGATTCATGTATAAATATTTATTGAAAATTTACTTGATGAAATTGTCTTATAACTTTAAGTGTACTTGAAAACTTGGTACATTGTGTTGTATGCTGTGAGGTTGTGTAAATTGATAGTGATAATACTTGTTTATATTTATGTTGGATCGAGTACCACGCCGGTACGTTTATATTTATGTTGGATCGGGTACCACGCCGGTACGTTTATATTTCCGTTGGATCGGGTACCACGCCGGTACGTTTATATTTATGTGGGATCGGGTACCACGCCGGTATGTTTATATTTATGTTGGATCGGATACCACGCCGGTACGTTTATATTTATGTAGGATCGGGTACCACATATCTCGGGTACCACGCCGGTACGTTTATATTTATGTTGGATCGGGTACCACGCCGATACGTTTATATTTCTGTTGGATCGGGTACCACGCTGATACGTTTATATTTATGTTGGATCGGGTACCACGCTAATACGTTTATATTTATGTTGGATCGGGCACCACGCCGGTACGATACATGAACATAGATTGTTCCCTGCAGGTCATGACTATTTGGGCAAAAATAAGTCTCATAGCATGTGTGTACATATTTGTGTTGATTTTGTGGATGTTTACGGTATGGTTGATACTCTTGATGGTTATGTGGCTTGTCTGTGAGCATGTTTGACCTGTTATTGTTGTATTGTTGATTCATTGAGAATTTGTTATGTAATGATGTCTGTCTACTTGTTATTTGATTTATGTTGTTTATATGTTATTAACTTGAGCTGGCCTATGATACCTACCAGCATAGTGGTTTGTACTGATACTACCCTGTAATATTCTTTTGGTTGAGTGCAGAAATTATTCTAGAGGCTCATTCATGATCTCATCTCTAGAGTTTGATAGCAGATCTTAATTCAAAGGTAAGCACTACGTCTTCAGGATTCCATGAGTCATCTTATTTGTTCTTGTCCATCTTTCGGGCAATGAAACATTCTTTATTTACTTTATTTTGGGATATCTCCTTAGACATGATCTTTGTTAGTAGCCTTGTACGATGACTTTCAGGTCTTAGAAATTTTAGTAAGTAGTTTGTTGACTTCTGCATTAATAATGATTAACTCCAGATTATTGTTATTAAGTTGGTTTTATGATAATATCATTTTAATATTGACTAAGTGATTGGGTAATGGTTTGATTTAGATGGTTCTCCCATAGGAAGATTAGTGTGGGTGCCACTCATGGCCATTTGGGTCTTGACAAAGTTGGTATCAAAATCCTAGGTTCGTCGATCTCATCGTACAAGAATATGTCTAGTAGAGTCTTGCGGAATGGTACGGAGACGTCTGTACTTTTTTTCGAGAGGCTATAGGACACTAGGAAATTCAAATTCTTCTTTATTACATGATATTACTTGATTTCAATTGGTATCTGTTAATAAGAGCAATGCCAAGTAGAGTTCCAATTGGCCCCACGCCCAATCTTCGTAAGGCTATGAGGCATGTAGAAGTCATTTTCCTTTCTTTCTCTCCATCGTACTGTCCTAATCTTGGACTACTAGATTGAATCCAATTGGTATCTAGAAAATTTCAATTGGTATCTTAATAATTTGAATAAAAGTCTAGGAGATTTCAATTGGTATCTGTTAATAAGGTCTAAAAGTTATTAGTAATAGGTAAAGACTTGTGAAAGTTGTCAACTTATAGATTGCTTGTGTTTGATATTTGGCTAAACTTGTGTTGCTAGATTTTTATCATTGTTGTGAATTATTTTTGTTAAGTGTTGAAAATTGATAAAGTTATTTTTGTTGATAAATGTGGTAGGATTATTTGATTTCTTGTTATTGTGAAACTAGAAATTCTATGGTGCTTACTTATTTTGGTACTATTATATTGATGAGATTGATGGAATGTGAATTGAGAGGATGATATGAGAATATGATGTCAAGAAAAGATGGTGAAAAAAATGACATGAATAAAAGACTGAGGTGATATATGTTTTCCGTAATGAGAGGTTCTTGTTAATGATGTTGTGGATGGATTCTTGTGTAGTTCTATTATTTGATATTATTTGGGGATCCTTGTGTGGTCCGGTCATTGAGCTCGTATTTAGAATTTTTGTGCAATTCTATTATTGAAATTATAATGGTTCCTTGGAAAGACTAGCTAAGTGACATTATCTTTGAGTTCTTTATGTGAACGAATTCTTAATGCTTGACAAAATAATGAGTTTTAAATAAAAGTGACAAAAACTAGTGGAGGTTGTTGATACCTACAGAATTTGATCGATGACTTGTCTGGAATGTGATATTGGTGATGAGACTGTCAATGACCTATAATCGATTTATTTTGTTTGTCCTTGCTTATGTGCTAGTGGTGTGGGACCACTCTTGAGGTGATTAAGAGTTAAGTAAAGTCCGTAATAAAAATATTGTTAGGTAGAAATAAGAACGACTTTGTATGTCTTAAATTAGTGTTAGTGATATAAGAGAGGTTTGAAGTGTTTGTCGTTGAAAAATATTGAGTTAGTGATTGTCAGGACATAAGTTGTAGTTGTGAATTTATGCATTAGGAAAAATTTTGAGAAGATAAATTATTATTGACTTGACCTTGTGGTTGAATTATAAATTTGCATATCCCACAAAGTTGACTGAAATATGACACTTATCTATCTCTTGTCGATAGATTATAATTGAGCAAATGGATAATTTTGTGTTCTTTAATATAATCCTCTCACCAAATATTCAGAGTATCTTTGTTTAAAAGATTTTAGTTAACTAATCAAGTACACTGCATATTTAGTTAGCATTAGTTAGGCAACATTCATATGGAATACTATTTTTAATATGTTCTACTTGAGCTAGGGTCTATAACAACTTCTATATCTTCACAAGATAGAAATATGATTGTGTAAACATACACTGAATACGTTATTTTGGTATTAGTTGGGCAAACTTCTTTGCATATCACTGATCTCCTCTGCCCTCCCCCCGCCCCCCCCCCCCCCCCCCCCCCCCCCCCTCCCCTCTTTAAAATTTTCAAACAAGTAACTAGAGGTAAATTTATAAAGATGTTAGCATTAAATTCACTATAATTTATGATTAAATAAAGTTTATTGTATGATATGACAGTCAATGTGTTTGTTTCTTTTTTTAAAATCCTCTGGTGGACAGCGAGGCATTTTTCAATTATGTACTCTATAAAATGCTTACTTATTTTATATGTATTTGCATATGATGTTTTTAAAACTCTTATATTTTATTCAACATGAGTTTCTTCTTGGTTGTGATGCATGAAATAGGGTATATACTGATTTCTTATAAAATAAAGCTCAATCTTAACCTAATGGCTAAAGCTGCACTACCAATTAGCCCTTCCGTTCCATTTTAGAAAGAACTAAACTTTACTACTTCTTTACTTTAATGTTGGTGCGTATAATTGAAAACCATTGTCAAGTTTAGTTTTGAATTCCCAAAATGAAAGTTATTTTGAGATACCACTTTTATGCTAAAGCAATAGTTAAAATAGGACGGAAGGAGTATCTTTTTAATGTCAAGAGTATAGAGTAGGTACTAACTACTAACTTTAGTCTTGAATTCTATTGTAACAACAACTATTTTAAGTTATTTAAAGCAATAATTACAAGCGGGCGAAAGGAGTAACTTGGTTCATTTTCATCCTACAATGGTACTTCCTTCTATGCATTTTACTTGGCCTCGTTACTAGAAACACATAACAATTTGCATTAGTTTTGGTAAAAGGAGGGGACTACTCGTGTTACATGCTTTTATATTTGGGTTTATAGATATTAGTCATATTAATGTGATTCCTTAAATAAAATTGTACGTACTTAGCAGGAGAATAATTTGATTTAAAAGTGCTTAATATACATTAGTGAGATCTTTAGAAGAACGTGAATGAAATTATCGATCAAACTGGGATCAAAAATACTTTGGGATGTATATAAAAAAAGGGTATCATAGACCTATAAAGCGTTGTAGCACCATTGTGATTTGTGAGAGGGTGAATGCATGCGAAAAATGTTTTCTAATTTCTATCAAATTGATTAGCCTTATGCCATTTTACTGGTTGTCAAATTTTTGCTTAACAGGCTAAATTCTTTATGCTCAACCTTTTGGAATGTTGACAAATTAATGCTTTGTACGTATTGACGTGTTTGTATACACATCTTTCCTGTATAGGACGAAGGAAGGTGCGGTATGTTGCTTACGACTTTATTATTGGATATTGGTAATGGCAAGGAATCTAATGTATTAGTTAATGAATCGTGCTTAGTTGAAACATGGTAGCTAGCGATGATTAATGCATGACTTATGGTGAGGCCGGATCTAGCATAGATGAAGATTAGTTGATTTGATGACTAAGTTCGTGATATTGGTTAGTCGATAAACGATGACCTGTGTGTTAATGAGGCTAGATAATAAGGGATGTTGGTAATAAGAGGTGACTAGTTAATAACTTTGAATAGTTGCTAAATGGTTAACTAATGAATAGTTAAGCAAGTATTAGTTGGTAAACGGTGGTTAGATGATGAATGGGGTCAGTTAATAAAAGATAGTTAGGTGATAAGTAGTAATGTGTTGTCTAGTAATGATTAACGGGTATAGGATGATTAGTTGATAATAATGAATGGTGAATAAATAACGGTTTTGATCTAGTGATGAACCTTTACTAGATGTTAGATGTTGGCTATTAAATAAATAGTGATTACTTGCTATCCCGTGAATAAGGATTACGTGATGGATAATGTTTAGCCTAATAACTAGAGGTTATGTGATGACTAGCGAACTAGTGATTCTATTGTAATAAGTGTTGGTTAGCTAATAAAGAGTAGTTGGGAAGTATTCACTAGATATATATTCTATGGCGATATGACTATTTTTTTTTGAGTATTTTAGTGTATGTTATTCAGTAATGACTATTATGATGGTATGTTGATTCCTGTCAAGGTTGGAGGATAATATTGATGATGTGTTGATATCCGGCAAGGTCGGCTGTTGATTACGATGATGGTCCCGATGATGACAGTTATGATGAGTTGTGATATTGATTGTGTACTTTGCATTCATTTCTGCATGCACATTGCCTATCACTAATATGCACCTATAATTATCAGCCAGCATAGGACGGTTACATATATATGGATGAAAAGTATGCCTTGTGTTATTATTTACTGATTTGAGTCTGGGCGGTAGGGGTACGCATAGGTTCGGCAAGGTATTTGGTTGTCCATAAGTTGAGGACTAAGGAGATTGCGTCTGTGAAGGTCCAACGGAAGAATAGTACAATTGAGGAGGCCACTTAGGAGACCGAAGCAGACGTGCGTAGCAAGTATCCACATTTTTTTTTATGATTAAGGTAATTCTTTAGTTTCCTTTATTGTCGCTTGGTTGCCCATTCGGGGACGAACGGTTGTTTAATTAGTATCTAATGTAACAACCCTCCTAGTCGTTTCGTAAATTTTCCTGGTCTTTTGTAATTTTGCTCTCCCATGATTTGTATACCTGATCTATGATTCACGGGATGGGTAGTATCATTTTTTTTAGTTAATTGGAAGTAATTTAAGTCATTAATTGGGTCCTTGAGTTTAATAAAGTTAAATCCGATAATAGTTAACTTTCGATTGAGACGACCTCAGATGAGTGTCATTGTGTTTTCAGGAGGCCTGGAATATATTTTTTAGTCAATGTAACTATTGGACTTATTTTCTCGAGGTTTCGAATAATGTTCGAGGATCTATTGGGTATTTTAGATATTATTTTAGTTAATGGTTATGGATCTAGTTAATATTTTCTTATTTATTGAGACCTATGTATAAGAATTGAATTAAATGGAAAGGATTTATTATATTTATGATTATATATTATATAATAATAATAATAAGGTCAGATATTGGGCAAAGAGGAGGCAAGCAGTTTTGAGTTTACGGGAGAAGAAGGAAAGAGGGAAAAGAAAAAGGGAGGGGGACGAGTGAGCATAAGCAGTTGCAGACATTTATTTCAGGTAATGTTATTGTTCCTTGGGACGAAATTGTTGTTGTCCAATATACCCAATTGGTACGTGTAGAATATGTCTTTGGTTTGGGTAAAAGAAAATAAATTTCTATAATCATTAGTATAATAATTACAGAAGAAACAAATTTATATATGGAAAGGCATCATAACGCCATTTGTGGGTTTCAATGTAGGAAACAGACAATTGTTCCTTATGCTAACTGAAGGCCGCGATTTGTGATATGGACTGTTTAATATTTTTATATTGTAATTGTTTCATATTTTGAGATTAAGAAATTGAGACTTAGGTCTAAGAATTTTTGGGTAAGAATTTGTAAATTGGTGTCATTAAATTCGTACTATTATGAAAATTATATATTGGAACAGATTTAAAACACTCGGAGGTTTTACGGAAGGGCAAGACCCTAGCAAAGTAACTTATATTAGGTTCCTTCAGTTGAGGTAGGTTACGGTTTAATTGGAGTTTAGACTCAACTTAATTGTGCGTATACTCCTAAATTGGATACTTGTGGATTGGTATTCGGACATGCTTGAAACTGTTGATGTTTGGATTGATGATTCATGTATAAATATTTATTGAAAATTTACTTGATGAAATTGTCTTATAACTTTAAGTGTACTTGAAAACTTGGTACATCGTGTTGTATGCTGTGAGGTTGTGTAAATTGATAGTGATAATACTTGTTTATATTTATATTAGATCGGGTACCACGCCGGTACATTTATATTTATGTTGGATCGGTATCACGCCGGTACGTTTATATTTCTGTTGGATTGGGTACCACGCTAGTACATTTATATTTATGTTGGATCGGGTACCACGTCGGTACGTTTATATTTATGTTGGATCGGGTACCACGCCGGTACGGTTATATTTCTGTTGGATCGGGTACTACGCCGGTAAGTTTATATTTATGTTGGATCGGGTACCACGCCGATACGTTTATATTTATGTTGGATCGGGTACCACGCCGGTACGGTACATGAACGTAGATTGTTCCCTGCAGGTCATGACTATTTGGACAAAAATAAGTCCCATAGCATGTGTGTACATATTTGTGTTGATTTTGTGGATGTTTACGGTAAGGTTGATACTCTTGATGGTTATGTGGCTTGTCTGTGATCACTGTTTGACCTGTTATTGTTGTATTGTTGATTCATTGAGAATTTGTTATGTAATGATGCCTGTCTACTTGTTATTTGATTTATGTTGTGTATATGTTATTAACTTGAGTTGGCCTATGATACCTACCAATACATAGTGGTTTGTACTGATACTACCCTGTATTCTTCTTTTGGTTGAGTGCAGAAATTGTTCTAGAGGCTCATACATGATCTCACCTCTAGAGTTTGATAGCAGATCTTGATCCAAGGGTGAGCACTCCGTCTCCAGGCTTTCATGGGTCATCTTATTTGTTCTTGTCCATCTTTCGGGCAATGAAACATTCTTTATTTACTTTATTTTGGGATATCTCTTTAGACATGATCTTTGTTAGTAGTCTTGTACGATGACTTTTGGGTCTTTGAAATTTTAGTAAGTAGTTTGTTGACTTCCGCATTAATAATGATTAGCTCTAGATTATTGTTATTAAGTTGGTTTTATGATAATATTATTTTAATATTGACTAAGTGATTGGGTAATGGTTTGATTTAGATGGTTCTACCACAGGAAGGTTAGTGTGGGTGCCACTCATGGCTATTTGGGTCTTGACAGACATATAAGTTAATTTCGTCCACAATTTATCATGAATTAGATACATTGCAATGTACCATCACACAAAGTTATCTTAGTCATGACGCATTATAATGTCCATGATACATAAGTTAAAGTATCATGAACAAGATACATTACAATATTTATATAAGACCCCATCTTTGTTCGACAACAATACCTCGTGAAAACCTTGATATACTATTCTTTTTTCACTGTCATTATTTTTTAAAATATCAATTTTGCCGGGACACATCAGATACATTTCGTGAAAAACCTTCATCGAATTTCGATTTCCTTTTTTAAAAAAAAAAGAGATGAAATGTAATGTACGGGATTATTAGTGAATCAAATCTTTGGAGTTAAAATGAATCAAATGAAATTTCAAATCCTTGAAGTTAAACTTCAATAGAAATTCATTCAAAAGACTGAAAAATAGAATTTCTCTATTAAGCAGGAGGGTGTCTTTAATGAAAAAATTGAAGATGAAGTGAGTGAAGAAATACGATTCTGTGGGATTTATGTAGATAGAAGATCTTCTTTAATGGAGAAATTGAAGATGGAGTAGGAAAGGGAACAGAAATTCGAATATCTCCAGCGAAAAAAAAGGAGCAACGGGCGGTGTCTTTTCACTTTTGTGATGTATCCGTGTAGTCTAGACAGATAAAGTAAAATTTAAATTTATATAATTCATTTAAAAATTAAAATTTTAAATAATTATGATAAATTAACATTGTGGTATTATGTAATTTATAAAGGCAAAAATTTACATATAGTATCATTAGAGTATCTATAACTAACTTCCTAGTTTAAATTTCATATTTACAATTCATAGACAAAATAAATGACAGTTTTATGTACATATATACAAAAAAGAAGGAAAAGTTCATAACAGCAAAAAGAGATAAAAAAAAAAGAAATTTTAATGTAATAAATGTCTTTAATCTTCTCCAACTTTTCATTTATTTCTCTGATATAACAGATCAATAAATATGAATTTATGCGTTAATTACTCCCTCAAAAGTTGATAATTTTTTTTTTTTAAAATGTGATCTGCAGGAGAAGGTTGATAATTCGTGCATACAAAATTCTGGTATATACGATTTACGCAAATTATTTTTATACTTGAATTTATTTACTAAAATCCTTTTTTGAATCTAATACGCAATAAAAATTGATTCAGTTTCAACATAATGAAAATTGATTTTATTATTGGTTTGATTTAGATTTTCGAAACTGAATGCACAATATAAACTTCAAACACTTTCAAATTGTCAATTTTGATTACTATTATTTTTGTATACAATAACTTCAATTGTAATTTTGTGTTTCAATTTTCGCATTCAATTTTTATTTTCGTAATTTTGAGAAAAAAATCACAGAAGTTGTTAAAAGGTTATAATCCTTGTTTGTGTTAGTTTTTTTTTTCTTTTCTAAATCCCATTTGTAATTGCAATTTGTGTAATATATTCATTCATTACTCTACTGCATATTTCATAATATACATATTGATAGTCTTTTAATACTTTTTTACGTATATCTATTAATAGTATATTTGAATTTCTGTATATCTGTTAACATAAGTTTATAATTGTATTAGTATATCTGTTTTAAAGGTTACAAAGATTGGTTTTATTATTTGTATATCTATTGTTTGTATATCTCTATATTAGTTCATAAATTTGATATGTGTATATCTGTTGTTTGTATATCTATATATACATATATGCAAATGAAGTATACATATATTTAAATCAAAATTGTTGTTTATTATTTGTAAATCCGTTGTTTGTATATCTGTATATACAAATATGAATGTTGTTTGTAAACGATATTGCAAACAAAATATACATATATTCAAATCAAAATTGTTGTTTATTATTTATATATTTGTTGTTTGTATATCTGTATATAAAAATTTGAATGTTGTTTGTAAACGAAATATACATGCAAATGAAATATACATATTTGTATATCGGTTGTTTGTATATCTGTATATACATATATGCAAACGAAATAAACATATACATATATGTTTATTATTTGTAATCTGTTGTTTGTATATTTGTATATACAAATTTGAATGTTTTACATAATAACAAATTTGAATGTATATACATATATGCACTCTAAAACTGTATATATCTGCATATGCATTATTCTTCAAAATGTATATGTGAAAGTTAACTGTATATACATATATGTAAATTGTATATACATATATCAAAAATACAAACTGTATATACATACATATACTCTAACTCTGTATATATGCATGTATTATTCTACAAAAAATATATATATATATATACGTATCTACATATATTGAAACAAAAATGTATATTGACCAACAATTCTGTTTCATGAGAATATATATAAAAAAATCTCGAAATCATTGTCAACTTCATTGCTCCCCCTTTTAGATTTAGATACCTTAAAATATTTTTTTCCTTTCCGCCTTGCTAGAAGATGCAAAATTCTTTTTTTTTTTTTTTGATAAATCATCAATCAAAAAAAATGGGGGAGTGACTTACATAATTTATAAAAATTTATATTATAAAATAAAAATCCGCAAAAACGAAAAAATTATAAAAATGGGGGAGTGCTCCCCCTTTTCTATTTTTTTGTAAAATATATGAAAAAGAAGAAATTTAACGACTAACTGACATAATATAGAAAAAAATTAAATTTAATGTCAATAAATATCCTAAACTGATTTTCTGTGGTGAAAAATCCGCAAAAACGATTTATTACAGAAAAATCAAGGATTATATTTTGTAATATTAGGGTGACTTTGAGAGAAAAATAAGGAGAAAAGGGTTGAAGAAGATCTCTTGAATAATCATGTATTGTGATGTTGTTAATGTTGTCGTTTCTTTAATTTAATATCAAGGATATTAGAGTGATTTTGAGAGGAAATTAAGGAAAAAATAGTTGAAGAAGATATCATCAAAATTTTTGTGTTTTGATATTCCATTGTTGCCTTTTTTTGAGTCAATAGGATAAAGAGAGAATAGAAAGAAAATACCAAAAATAAATATATGAGAGAGAAAATTGATATATAAGATCTTAATATATTTGTATATAAGACCCGCAAAAAAAACTGACTTTCAACTATAAAATGATTATGAATTATAATTTTTTAAAATATTAATTATATCCTATAATTAATATAGTATTTTGTCTATAATATATAATTTTTCCATTTATAAATACTTACCTAAAATAGGGGTCGTGCGAAAATCTGTATTTTCTTCGTTAGTTGTTAGTTAGGCCCAATGGGCTTTATTCAGACAATACTGTAGCGGCCATTTGTCAATCCAATCATGTTTTTGAAAAGGAAAAAATACATAAAGTATCATACTTAAATATTAAATTATAAAAAATAGCAGTATTTTATCAAATTACATTTTGTAGTATATGTATTTATATGTATTTGTATTTTTTTAGCAACAGTTTGCAAAAATACAAAATACATATTGATCATAAGGGCAGTAAAAATCATATGTATTTATATTTTTGTAGCAACTGTTTGCAAAAATACAAAATACAACTTGCTATATTATGTAATTATGAGACTGTTGCTATGAAACTCATAATTAAGGGGATAAGTATGTTATTTCTGAATTTTACTCTTTTGAAAAATACTTGGAGCTACTCGCTATAGCTACTATTGAAGTTTCAGATTAGGAGTGGAGTTTCAAAATATTACTTACCATTTTAAAAATTTTAGGATAATAATTATTTTTTGATCACATGGGAAAATAATTGTTCGAATTTTCTCCCAATAACCCTCTATTAGCATAGAGGGTGTGTTTGATATAGAGGAAAATGTCTTAGTTTGAGTGAGCACAAAATATCTATCAACAAATGTGATTTCAGGGATAGATTGATTGCCCCTCATTGACAGCCAGAGAAGGAGAAAGAAATGATATATGTCTCGCGCTGAACTTGACACCTATCAACCAACTATTCATTTTTTGAATGGAAAGAAGAAATGACGGTTGTAGATTACTAATATCGAATTCATGAAAAAGATCATACATGAAAAGATTATCGGATAATGAATTTTCAGAGTAGACGAAATGGAGAGTGAATGAGAATAAATCGTCAAATTAAGGAGATTGTGTAGCGCATACTGCATAGTAAGATTATTATTTTCATTTCTAAGTGTTTTAGTTTTTGATTGAACGTAAGATTTAAAAAATAAGGAATTTTTTTAAAAATAATTATTGTATATTTTCTTGAAAAAATTAAAATATTAAGTAAAAATAAACAAATAAGAGTGAAGGAATAAATATTACTATAAATGAATTACCTATATTTAGTACTAATGATTTTGATAGAACATAGAAGTAAAGTGGAGTAGATGTTAGGTCGACAATTAATACAGTGGAGGAAAGAAGAGGTAATTAGGGTGTGCATAGGTCGGTTCGATTCGGTTTTATGTGTTATTAGTTTGGTTTATCGATTTTCAATTTTTAAATATGTAAAACCAATAACTAATCAATAAGATATTTTCTTATCGGTTTTGGTCTTTAACGATTCGATTTTTGGTTTAACCAATAAGAAAATACTTATAAAATAGAAATAGTAACAACTAACATAAAAAAATGAAATCTTAATTACTGCCAAAATCTACGTAATGCATTTTAGTTTACAAGAATCTTCAAACTTGAACTGAATGTTAGTTAGGAAAAAAATTTAATCCTAATTGTTGGAAGCTATAAATGCTTCAAGCTTTTGATTACGATAATAGCCGAACTTTATATTGTGTCTTTGTTGCCCTGAATAGGTTAATACTTTGTGAATCACTGAATTATGAATTAGTAATGCATATAATCTATATACATACATACATATAGAGAGAGGGAGAGAGATATTTTTTTTATATATATAGAGAGAGAGAGTGAGAGAGTGAGAGAGAGATATTTAAATATATAGCATAAATAGAGATAAAACAATAACTTAGTGTATCTGGATTATCGGTTTAACCGATAACCCAATAAGCTAAAACTGATACCGAACCATTTACCCAATAATTTTTTTTATAAAACCAATAAAAAACCGAACCCGATAATCTAATACAAATAACCTAATAACATTTTTATCGGTTTGATATTTGCAAAGCCCCAGAGGTAATGTATTGTAATGTCTTTTTCAACCCCACCCCCTCCATGATATGAAAGCTGGAAAGTAATGGCAAATTATTCACTGGCCTATATATTTAATTTTTGTTTTTGGCTACTAGGGATATACAGTATTCTATATATAGTACTTTAGTAGTTCGGCTACTAGATACAACCATGCTTACATTTGTTGCCACTACTAGTACCGGAGATTACCGATTGATTTTCAACACAAGCTAACTTATTACATGTAGACAAACATACAGATTTATTTTAAAAATATTTGTTTTAATTTAATTATTCTATTTATAAAATTAAGAGAATTTTATTCTGTTAAGAATAACTTATTATTAAATGACTACATAAAGTGTATATACTCATATTTATATTTTCAAAGCATAATTAATAATGTTAATTTGGTAAAATAAGAATCTAATTAATATTTTTTTAAAGGGAGCGTAAAGTCAATAAGATCCAACTATTTTAAAACAGAGGAAGTATTAGATAAAATGTTATGAATGGGCCGAAATCAATTAAGGTAAAACAACCCAATATCACATTAAGTGGCTATTTGTGGGATACGGATTAATAAATAGCACATTTTAGAAAGAATAGTTTTATGAAAATGGTGATAATTGCTTAGGCAAGCTTTGCTTCTCATCCTCAATTCTCTCTAGTCCACTCATCCCCTTCTACTACAATTCCTCTTCTTCATATTGTAATTTCTCCTTTCCATATTAATCAAAGTTTATTAGTTCCGTTCACTCTGTGTATTGATTGTCGAGTTGAGATTTTGGTATCATTACATTCGTGCTTTCATCCATAGGTCTTCAATGGAGGACCTAAAATTTTTAACTCCCTATGATTCAGTTAGTGTCGGAAGGGACTCATGGTCAAAGGAGATATGTGAAATTCGTTCCTTATTACATGAGTTGATGGGAAACCCCACAAGGAGTAAACCTACTCCAGTGGAGTTTCCACGATTCTGTGGAAAGAATCCCGGGTTATGGATCTCTAAGGCTGAAAGCTACTTTGATTTTTATGAAATTGCAGATAACCACAAGTTATCTCTGGCGTCGTCCTATCTCGATGGGCCTGCTTTGTCGTGGTACCAATGGCTTTTGCAGAACAAGCAATTGGTTGAT
>NC_061113.1:248336528-248342310 GCF_002878395.1 Capsicum annuum
CAAGCAATTGGTTGATTGGGAACATTTTACTGCAAAAGTGTTGCTTCTCTTTCCTAAACTACATCTCGAATCACTGGAAAATCACTTGGCTAATCAGATGCCCTCCATGACTGGGTACTCCAGTCGTTTTGAGGCTGTTTCGTGGGACTTCACTAAGACAGATGTACTTTCTTCATGCCCTACACATGTTTATACACAAGGGAGAAGTAAAAACAACCTAGTTTTGCCTCAGAAATTTGATATGCAATCTGAATGCAAAAGCAAAATGGATACACACAATATGTTCGATGAAATGTCTACCAGAGTTTTCACTGAAAAAGTGGAAGAAACGTCTTCTGCTGCTATCCCTCTAGGTGATTTGGATGATATTCAATCGACTAGGGTGCTCGAAGAATCTGTTCATAGTTGTTGCCACAAGCTAGTTGCTGAGGTGCAACCTGATACTACAATCAAAATGCTTGATGAAGAAGCATTATGCCTTGAACGCAGCAAAGTCCAACTGTTCGATGAATGTTCCCCAAGAAATATGTCAAAGAGTGTCGATGTTCATGGAGCTGTAATGAATCTCTGTGTATGGGATCCAAGTATAATTTCCAAGCTCAGGGCTCTCACTGACTATACATTGAACACGAAGCTACTAATATTGTTGAGCTCTACTAGTACGTTTGGCTTCATTGCGAATGCTAATTCTGTGATTCAAGTGTGGGATCTCGGACAACAAAGATATAAGTTGGTAGTAAGGAAACCAAAAGTGGATGATACATACTCTGATGCGAATCGTGTGTTTGTTGACAGTTCCCAAGGAGCTGCGTCGAGAGAGCTACAATCAATTGCACCTCTACATATTATATGTCTTCCTAAATTATTCCAATTCCTACCAACTATTAGCTCAACTCATTTTTGTTCTCCAAACTTCAAAAAGTAACGTATGGTATGCTGCAATAGGAGGTGATTTCTCTTTTCGAAAGAAAATAACTGAGCAGTTTAGTGCATTGAAAATGACAATACAGGGAAAGGAAGCTCCAAAAGCTATTTGTATTGCACGGCTTCAAGGTTGTATCAGGTCCATGGCGGACTTGATTGGGCTGGAGTTGCGTAATTTCACTATGCTTGCGGGGCTCAAAGGTTTAGTTGGTGCTCAAGGTAATCGAATAATTGTCTGCCCTCCCACTTTCTCACTGTATGAAGTTGTTGCACTGCAAACTTGTCAAAATGATCATGGGAGCTTGTATGTGATTGAAAGTGAGCTTGAGTTAGTGAAAGTAGCTTCAATTGTTGTTGCTTATGTTGTTCACAAGGCAATACTTAGTGAGAGTAAAAGCTTTTTTGTCTTGGCTAGTTGTGGGAAATTTAAGACTATGATGAGGCTTATGTGCTATGTAGCCCATCTTAGGGCATAGACGCGTCGAAGAGTGCACCATAGCAGCTCTCTACACACACTCAAGTCTTGAAAGATTCAACATTATATTGTCCGTGTGGCTCCACTCGAACCTTGAGGGCAAGGTTCTTATTGGAGAGGGGAGTATTGTTATGAATGGATCGAAATCAGTTAAGGTAAAACAGCCCAATATCACATTAAGTGGCTATGTGTGGGATACAGGTTAATAAATAAGACATTTTAGAAAGAATAGTCTTATGAAAATGGTGATAATTGTTTTGGCAAGCTTTGCTTCTCATTCCCAATTCTCTCTAGTCCTTCCATCCCCTTCTACTGCAATTCCTCTTCTTCATATTGTAATTTCTCCTTTCCATATTAATCAAAGTTTATTGGTTTCGTTCACTTTGTATATTGATTGTCGAGTTGAGATTTTGGTATCGTTACATAAAACTCCTTTTCGATCGTGTTGTAGCTGCAACTAACATCATTTGGAAGAGATAACAAAGCGAAAGTTTTTTCAGTCAGTGTTAACTTGGATCACAAACTAGACAAAATATTTGTTACCGTTTTGCTTGACCTCCATTAATAAGTTACTACTACTATTTTTTATCTTTTCTTTCTTTGGAATGAATTATCTTGACACAATTTTTACTATTTACATCAAATCTACAACTTCAATTTAAAATCTTTTATATTAATGCTTAATAAGTATATTATCTGCACCAACATGGATTGTGGTGCGGTGGATGAAGCTGTTTCACCCTTAACTAGAGGCCGAGGGTTCGACCTGGGTACAGAGAAAACTCTGTTGGGAGCTTTGCCACCTTAATGGGCCCTGCAACGCGTGATCCGAATTAATCAGGGCTCCAATGCGGACACCAGACACCGAATGAAAACAAAAAAAAGTACATTATCTGCGTATTGTTTGGATTTTGGAATACTATAGGATGACAGATCTGGCTTCTCCAAAAATCCATTGAATATATATTGATGGTACATACATGTCCACCTACCAAATCACGTAATTTTGCTGATTTTATAAGCATTTCTTGATACAATTAACAAATTAGAAGAGTACACTTTTTAACAAGGTGATATCTTGAATTCTGTTCTGTGCCTATAATCACACATAATTACACGCAGTTTGTTAGAATATTTTGTTCACGTGGTGGTTGGTACATATGTCTTTATTATTTCCATCAGTTTGAAAATAATTGATTCTCTTTCTAAAAATATTTATTTTAATTTAATTATTTATTTTATAAAATATAAGAAAATATTATTACTCCCTTCATTCCAAAGTTATTGAATTCTTGAGATATGATGTACCCTATAAAAATAAACAAAATACCTATACTCAAATTTATATTTAAGAAAAAATAATTAATAAAATAAAGTCCTAGTAAATTTTTTTAAGAAAAATACCAAGTCTAACAAATGTCTCAAACGGAGGAAGTATCTTCATTTCAAGACAGGATCTCTGAAATAATGAAATGTCACATTGTCACGTCTAATTACAACTAGATACCAAGGCCCCTGCTAGCATAAATTATTTTTTATCTCAATTTATATGATACAAATATTATTTAGATAATCAATTATATTTTTAATATATCTGTAGATAATTTAAATAGTTAACTATTGTAATTTAAAATATTTTTTATATAATTTTCAAATAATATATGTTAATCTCCTTGTTCAAACTTTTGTGACATTGATAGTCAATTATTTTTTAAAAATAATTTAAGTTTTAATTATTGAGACTTATAATACTTTTTCTTCTATTCCAATTTAAGTGACTTATAGTTTTTTTTTTTACGTTTTTTTTTTAAATATATAACAAATTAATTTTTTTTAGACATTTCAAGTTGTTAACTATTATAATTTATAATAATTTTTATGTAATTTTTAATTAATATATGTTACTCTCCTTATCCAAATTTTTGTGGTACTGATAGTCAATTATATTTAAAAAATAATTTAGGTTTTTAATTATTATGATTTATAAGAATTTTTGTTCTATTCCAATTTAAGAGGTACTGATATAATTTTAAAAGTTCGATAAATATTTTATATCTTTTAAATTTTGTATGTTGTTAATTATTATGATTTATAATATTTTTTACGTATTTTTATCTCAATTCATGTGACATAAATAAAATTTAAATAATTAATTATCTTTTAATATGTTTTTAGATATTTTAAGTTGTTACCTATTGTAATTTATAATTTATTTTGGCACTATAATTTACTATTTTAAGCCGTTAGCTATTGTAATTTATAGTACTCTTTTCTTGTTGAAACTTTTGTGACATTGATAGTCATTTATATTTTAAAAATAATTTAAATTTTTAATTATTGTGATTTATAATATTTTTTCTTTTATTTCAATTTAAGTAACAATACTTGATGAAAAAAATTAAGTTGACATCATATAAGACGTCAAGTTAATTTAAAACATCAAAAGTTAATTTATATCTTATGTCTATTTTATATTTTTTAAAATATTATTATTTTTTAATAGTTAAACGATTTATATTAATTAATTAGGGGTAACATTGTAAAAATATGGTTGAAACAACTGAAACAGATATGTCACAAATGACTATTTTATTTTTCTAATTAAATATTATTAATTTTCTAATACATAAATGTCATATAATAATTAATTAGAGGTGATATAGTGAAATTACAGAGCAAGCAGGTCAATGTCGGCAAGGAGGACGACGGGATATTTTAAAAATAATTTAAGTTTTAATATTATGATTTATAATACTTTTTCTCTATTTCAATTTAAGTAACACTAATATAATTTCGAGAGTCAATCAAATATCACGATTGAAGTAACAAAGTAGACATGTCTTAAGTGACTCATTATAATTTATTAGAAGTGATATGACAAAATTGCTATAAAAAGTACTTGTGAAATTTTTTTAAGTAGGTATCATATAAGAAGTTAAGTTAATTTAAAACATCAAGAGTTAATTTATCATTTTATATTTATTTTATTTTTTATCAAATATTATTAATAATTAATTAAGGGTGACATAGTAAAATTATGATTGAAGTAGCTGAAGCAAACATGTCGTGAATATCTATTTTATTTTTTAATTAAATATTATTAATTTTCTAATACATAAATAATATATAATAATTAATTAGGGATGATATAGTAAAATTATAGAGCAACAGTTGAATGTCGGTAAGGAGGAAGACCGGAAGCTCGTGGCAGCTACTTCAACTGTCTCTTATAATATAAGAGAATAATAACATAACTTTACAATTATAACGTCATTATTATTATTATTATTATTATTAGATTTATTCAGTAGATCCATATCTTGAGGTAAATCTACCTCTTCGAGTTTTGTACTTTTAGTACTTACTTCTCCCATATCCATAGTTGGAAGAGTCTTATATCTATGCTAAACATCTTTGTATTATTATTATTATTATTTTGTATTATTATTATTATTATTTTGATTTTACTATTACTATTACTATTATTACTATTATATATAGGTGAAGGTTGGGGTGACTACCAAGGTTATTTCGGTAATTTTAGTCACCCCAACCTTTACTCCTTTACTTATATATAGTAGTAAATAAAATGGTTACACATGCATATGGTTTTTTGTTATATTTATTAGTTTTGTCCTTATTTTTATGGTGTAAAAAATTGCTATGCATGCATATTATTTTTCTTTATATTTATTATATTTATTAGTTTTGTCTTCATGTATTATTTGGAGTGACTACCAACGGTATTTTGGTAATTTTAGTCACCCAACCTTCACTTATATATAGTAGTAAATAAAATGGTTACACATGCATGTGATTTTTTTCTTATATTTATTAGTTTTGTCCTCATTTTTATGGTGTAATAAAATAGTTAAACATGCATATTACTTTTTTCTTATATTTATTAGTTTTGTCCTTATTTATTATTTTAATAATATTTTTATTTAGACCTTTATAATTGAATTATACATGGTAGTAATTTTTTATAAATATCTTTTTGTTCCTTATTAAATTACTTGGTTTTAATAGCCCAAGGGTATTTCAGTAATTTTATGGTGCAATAAAACAGTTACACATGCATATTGCTTTTTCCTTGTATATATTGGTTTTGTCCTCATTTTTATGGTGCAATAAAATGGTTACACATGCATATTATTTTTTTCTTATATTTATTAGTTTTGTTTTCATATATTATTTTAATAATATTTTTATTTAGACCTTTGTAATTGAATTATAAATGGTACTATTTTTTTATAAATATCTTTTTGTTCCTTATTAAATGACTACCAAAGATATTTCGATAATTTTATAGTGCAATAAATATTTCGAAATCTAAGTATGTCTTCGCAACTTATATATTTGAAACTTTCAAATGAGATGTGC
>NC_061113.1:248345310-248388760 GCF_002878395.1 Capsicum annuum
CCATATCCATAGTTGGAAGAGTCTTATATCTATGCTAAGCATCATCACTTCACCTAACATATTTACTATGAAAATTCACAGGCTCTGACATTAAATGTTAAAATATTATTATTATTATAGTATGATTTTTGGGACAATGATTCGTGGAGTATTTTGTTTGTCGTGAACAATTAACTGGATCAAATCAGCGACTAAGGAATCAAAAATTTGATCATCGAAAAAAGAAGATTTTCGATAAGATAGCAAATCAGCAAAATCAGCCAAAAGATCATTGAGATTATATTATCAACAAGATGCCACTGATATTAAGGGTCATGACACGAAATCATGATTTAAAATCATGATATGAAATTATAATTTAAAATTATAAGCTGAAGTTAAAATTTTATTTGAATATGTAATTTGAATTTTTTATGTTGTATATTTTCTTATGAACATAAAAAATTCATAAATTGTGAAAATTATCAAAATTGTCCCAATTTTTTATATATATACAGACTTATCAAATAAGAAAAAGTTTATAATAAAGTATAATACACTATTAAAAAACTATGGAGTATAAAAAAACAACATTTATTGATTAAACTTTAATTCAATAAATAATTAATTAAACATGATTGGTGTATGAATTTGGTCAAAAATAATGAATTTGCTGAATAATAAATAGTAAACTTGAAGATGATTTAAAGTAATAGGAAAATAGTAGTTATACGAAATATAAATGATTTAAAGAGTAATAATATGATCTATAAATATATTTACATATGAAATAAATAGTTGTTAGCATGCAATAAATAATGATGTGTTTTTTTCTACAAAATATAAATTTGTGGGTTAATTTTTATATTTGAAATGATTTGATATTTTTTTATTATAGATGAATTTGAAATTTCATGTCATGATATAAAATCATGAGATAAAATCACATAAAATGCCCATTTCATCTGATGATTTCCCATGAAAGGCATAAAATCAGATCTCCAGACTGCGACTAATACAATCACTTATGATTAGTGCCCGTTTGGATAGGCTGGAAAAAAAGTGTCTTCTAAAAAGTTGTTTAAAAATACTTTTGAAAATACTGAACTTATTTTAAAAATAAACAGTTGCATATTTGAATAAAGGTGCTGAAACTAAAAAAACGTTATCGATGTGTTTGGTAAACAAGTGCTTTTAAGCAATTTTTTTTTGTTAAAATGTCCGAAATATTCTTAAAGCTGTTAACAATATATAAAATTGATTATTATTAATTTTTATTTCTAAAATGATTCAAATTAAAAATAATATATGTTTTAATGTATATATATATATATATATAATATTTTCATGAATGATTATTAATTTGTGCGCTAAGACCTTTTTTCTCTGTTAAAAGAGTTTAAATCATTGAGCAAAATATATATGTTACTAATCATTATAATTACATTAATAGATAAAAAGTTGGTCACAAATGATACTATTTGTTTGATAAAAAAAAGACACTTAATTAGAAAATACATTATTCGTTGATTGAGTAATGACTATCACTATTAAAAATATTGGCGAATACGAATATTGCGTCGTGAAATATAGATGTATCATTCACTAATCGTCCATGAAATTGTATATCTTCAATGAGTATTCTCTGTATATTTTGGTTGGTGAGTTATTTTCTTATTAGAGAAATTCATATGTTGTACAATAATGATTGTCCAAATTTAAAAGAATACATTAAAGAAGGAGCATAATATATAAAAATTCATATTTCATAAATTAAAAGTTTCATAGTACTAATATAGTTACACAAGGATAATTTTGAAATAAGGAAAAATTTTGAGGGACAAAAATATCTTTTAATTGATCAAAATACAATGGCTTATATAAGCCAAAAAAAAATAAGTTGGGCATTGATGTTTTTACCTTATAAAAAGTAAATTTTGCCTTTTTTAAAAATAATTTTAAAACTTGTCAAATACTTAAAAAAATAAAAAATAACTTAAAAGTCATTTTGACCAAAATATAAATCCATCCAAACATCCACCGACCCACATGCAAAGTATGAAAAGGTGATGGAAAGTGTAGAAAGAATTTTTAAAAGGAATATTCTCTTAATTTTCTTTTTTCTATATAATAGAAGCGCTGATTTCGACCAGCTGCTTCATTATTTACTATATTATTTCTAATTATTTCGTGATTTGCTATACTACTCCTAATTAATTATTATAAATCATTTATATATTAAAATTAATAATATTTTTACTATATTACCCATAATTAATTATTATAAGTCATTTATATATTAGAATTAATAATATTTAATTCAAAAAATAGATATTTATGATATTTGTTACAGTTGCTTTAACCGTGATTTTACTATATCATTCCTGATTAATTATTATAAGTCATTTATGTATTAAAAAATTAATAATATTTAATTAAAAAAATAGATGGCGTGTCTGCTGCAGCTGCTTCAACCATAATTTTGCTAAATATAGCTCAGAATTAATTATTATGAGTTATCTAAGTGTTAAAAATTTAATAATATTTTAAAAAATAAAATAAACATAAAATAATAAATTAATTTTTGATGTATTAAATTAAGTTGACCTCCTTCAACCGTGATTTACCTTATCACCCTTAATTATTATTATAAGTCAGTTATGTATTAAAAAATTCATAATATTTAATTAAAACATTGACTTCGACATGGCTGCTTCAGGAGTTGCGCCATAATTTTACTATATCACCCCTAATTAATTATTATAAGTCATTTATGTATTAGTATATTAATAGTATTTAGTTAAAACAACAAAAATATGTGTTTATGACATATTTGTTGTATCTGCTTCAACCATAATTGTACTAAATATCGCTCCTAATAATTACGATGAGTCATCTAAATATTAAAAAATTAATAATATTTAATAAAATGATAAAATCGATAAATGATAAATTAACTCTTGATGTTTTAAATTAAGTTGGTGTCCTTCAACCTTGATTTTACTGTATCACTCTTAATTAATTATTGTAGGCCATTTATGTATTAAAAAAATAATAATATTTAATTAAAAAAAAATAGACATTTATGACATGTGTATTTCAGCTGTTTCAATTGTAATTTTACTAAATACCGCTCTTAATTAATCATCTAAGTATTAAAAAATTAATGATATTTAATAAAAAAGATAAAATAGACATAAAATGATAAGCAGGTAGTAGATCAACGTATTTGTTTGTGTTGCCTACTTAGATACTTCCTTTTATATTTGTTTATTTTACTTTCAATTTTAATCTATTATATATTTGAGAATCACGTAAAAGTATTATAAATCATAATAATTAACAATTTAAAGTAATTAAAAAGACAAAAAAAAAATTGGTTGACTCTCTAAATTTTATTACTGGCACGTAAATTGGAATAGAAGAAAAAGTACTACAAATCACAACAATTAATAATTTAAAGTATTTTAAAAATATGTAAAAAAATTTAGTTAACTCTCAAAAATTGTATCAATACCACTTAAATTGAGACAGATGGTATAACATATATCATTTAAAAATTACATAAAAAGTATTATAAATCACAATAGTCAATCTTGAAAATGCTTTTGGCGCTGCCACCTCAATTTTAACTGTTGTTATATTTGGATATCTAGATCTGATAATATTGTGCACCCATCTATAAGAATTTCTTAACTTAGTAGTGGTTCAAAACATTTCAATATATGTATTTATAAGTGTTTTGCCTTTGAGAAGATGATCCAAGACTTCGTTGTTAATTGAAGTATCTGTTGTCCTAATTTTTGTATGAAATAATCCTATAAATATTAGTTCTACATCTTTTCTATATTTTGTAACAGGTCTCAATCTTATCATCAAACAATTAAAATAGCCCGACTACTTGACATATCACACTTTCTTATTATGAGAAAAAAACTATCTTGTAAAACTTCATTTGTTAGCGAGCACCGTCAAATAGTTATTATTTAAAAAGTTATCATTTTAAATCAATGTACATTTATATTTGTATCTCATCAATATCGAATTTTGGTGCTAAAAAATGTCTATAGTGTTGGACCAGTGCTGACACGGGCTATGCACCTCTAGTACATAAATAAAAGGCTAAAGTTATGCCAGGAACCTAAAGTTGTCCCGAAAGTTCACTTAGACCCCTCAACTAAGGCATGTGTACCTATCAGGACCCTAACCTACCCAAATTTTAATCCAATTAGGCCTTTTTTGCCTAATCAACGAAAGATATAGAGTATGTGTAACACACTCACCTGACGTGGCAAAACTAACCAATTAAAAAAACAGGTGGCAAAAAAAATTATACGTGAAATTGTTGATTTTTTCCATTTTTCTATTTAATTATCTATTTAATAATAATTTCTTAATTTAAAAAAAAAAACCCCGCCCCCCAACGTCGTCTTCTTCACACCCCCTCCCCTGACGGCGTCACACCCACCCACAAATGAATGACAACCGACCTACCCCCACCCCCACCCTGCCCCTCCCTCCTCCATCAACTTCCCTTCGTCATCCTAAGTCGCAATTGGAGACGAAATTAATGGCGACCAAAAGAACAAAAAAATAAAAATCAGTAGCTCAAAATCGAAACACCCAAATTGAAAACTGAAAAACACAACTACTACAACTCAATTTCAGGGCTATATTTGTATGTAAATCAACTTTATTCTAAAACAAAAACCTAAGAATTTTAGTAACTTTCATGTTGGTGTTGTGAAGACGACGAAGACGCGGGGGGAGCTGAAGACAACGATTTTCTCTTCTCTATTTTTCTCAAAAAATTAAACTTTTAAAAAAATAAATTAAAAATTGATTTCCGATGTTGGTTCGAGTGTGTAAATTCGAATAATTTTAAAATTTTGAAGTTGATTTTCCGTCAAGAATGCATTCCTCATAATTTTTTAATGAAAAAAGGAGATGAAGATGACGGGAATGGGGGGTTGATGACGATTTGGGGGGAGGGGTGATGAAGACGGCGATGAACCGGAGGGGAGATTTTTTTTTTTATTTATTAAGAAGGCAAAATAGCTCGATAGACCCTTGTACTATGTCCGATTTGTAATGTGGATACTCCTATTGACATGTTTGTCATCTGGACTCTTGAACCCACTAAAAAGCAACATTTTAAAACCTTTGACCGTTGACCAAACCTATATGGCATTAAAATATCGGAGTAGGACGAAACGCGTGCAGGCATGCGCCTTGAGTGCGAGTGGAGGTCAATTTTATATTAAAAAAATAAAAAAAGTCCCCCAATTTTTTAATTTAAATATATTTTAAAAATTTTTAAAATAATTATTTTTTTTTAAAAAAAACCCCCTCCCCCTATCCAGCACCCCTCTACCCCACCCCCACCGCCGTCCACAAGTCCTCTACCCCCACCGGCTGCCATGGCCATCAGTACCCCTAATGCCGGCCATCACCATTAATGCCGACCATCTGTACCACTGCAGTGCCCCCTCCCTACAGCCCCCGTGTTTCCCCACCAAAACCAACCCCCCTGCTCGATCTATTTCCTCACTCTCCTCCCCCCACTACACACAACCCCTACCATTTTTACTTTTAAAATTTTTTATTAATTCACTTTCTTAATTTAAATTTTTTATTTTGTTTAGGATTAATTTTATAACTTTTACAAATTGTTAAAGATATTTAAATAAAAATTTAAAATTCATTATGTTTGTATATGTGAATTTATAGTCAAAACTTTAAATTAATTGGAGCAAAATTTCAATTATTTGGAATAAATTTGATGTTTAGTTAAATTTATTGTATTTGTGTATTAGAATTTATAGTTAAAAATTTAAATTTATAGTTAAAAATTTAAATTAAAAATTTATTGTGTTTGTGTACTAGAATTTACAGTTGAAAATTTAAATTTCTAGTTTAAAATTTAAATTAATTTAAATTAAAAATTTATTGTGTTTTTGTATTAGAATTTATAAAATTTATAAAAAGAATTTATTTTAATATTTAATTTTTTATGCAACATTTTAAAAATGACATGAAATTTAATGTAATACTTAAAAATGACATGGCAACTGGCGTGATAGCTGATGTGGGGCATGGAATTTAATGTTATACTTAAAAATGACGTGGAAGCTGACGCGACAATTGACGTGGGGCGGTTGTGTTACACACACCGTTAGAGGGGTTTAAAATGTTATTTTTTTAGTGGGGTCAAGGGTCCAGATGACAAACATGTAAATAGGAGTACCCACATTACAAATCAAACATAGTACAAGGGTCTATCGAGCCATTTTGCCAATTAAAAAATTATAATAATTAAAAATTATATTAATAAAATAATTTAAATATAATTTTTTTAATTAAAAAAAAGTAAAATTCTATTATTTATTCTACTATTCACGCATTCAAAAAGAGTGTAACACACTCTTCTTGCCAAATCAATATTTTGTGCCTAATATGCACCAATTTTAGCACTTGAGATGCCTGATGGACACAAGCCTTAGTTGAGGGGTGTAAGTGAATTTTCAGGACAACTTTAGATGCCTGACAACGATTTAAGCCAATATAATGCAAGCTTGCAGTAGGCGCCCATCAAAGTACAAGAAGAAAATCCACAAGTATTTTTAGACACTGAAATTTCATGGGATTTTATAAAAAGAATTTAATTTCTCGTGAGTTTTTGAAGGTTACCTTACTCGAAATCTGACTTGAAGACTACTTTAACATAAACCTTAAATCATGTATATTTAAAGATAAAGTATTTCATTGAAGAATCTCCACATAAATTCACGGAGCATTTATAAAGAGATCATCCTAGCCGTCAAATTATAGAGAGAAGAATCAAGCGGGAAGCAAAATTGTTTATCAATAATTTATGTTTCTTCATATTTTCTTTATGGTTGAAGTTTATTTTTCATGAATGAAAAAATTCATTGTAAACATGTGTATTTCCAATTTCTGTAAGTACAATTTACATATGTGATGTGGTGTTTTATACTCCATTCACATCTTTTTAATTAGCTGGCCTCCTTTCTAAAAATATTTATTTTAATTTAGTTGTACCTTGATGATATCAAGAGAATTTTATGATGTTCTTTCAATACTACCTTTATCATTAAATGACTAAATAAAGTATATATACTCAAGTTTATATTTTTAAAGTATAATTAATAAAGTTAATTTGGTTAAATAAATTTCTAATAAATATTTTGGTGTGTCAAGTAACTAATATGATAGAGAATAAAGTAGTTGAAAAGTCGCAAATATAAAGTGATACTACATTCTACGTGTACTAGTTATGGAGTTAGACATTACTTGTGATCTTTCAACTTTTACTCACATGGACAAGTCCAGTCTGTCCAGATCATCTCGTTTATAAAGTGCATGCTTTTTTGAATTATTTACTTTGTATGTTTTCCTTAATCCAATTATTACGAAATAAGACTATACAAAAAGATGAAATAAACATTACTATTATACAATTTTCCTCTTTTCAAAATACTTCTACTAACTCCATTAGTTCGAAATAAAAGCTAAAAAGGAGATGATCTAAGAGTTGGGAGAATTTTTATATCGACCCTACTTTCATGTTTAACTATTAATTAATGTCATATTTAATTTATTAACAGACATATTTTATATAATTTTTTAATTTTTTACATAAATTCATCAAATGAGATGGCAAAAGTATTTCAAGGTTTACACTATTTTTTTTATTCATTCTTATTTTGATATGTTTCACTTTAACTAAAAATCTTTCGAAATAGGTTTTTAAATTTGAAGATATAGATATAAATTTTGCATATACCCTCTCTTAGACCTTATTTAGTGAATTTCATCGGGTATTATTATATTGTTGTTTAGTGCGTTATTGTGTGCACACAAGCTCGAGCGTACACGCGCGGGACCCGAAAAGTGACGCGCACAGCCCGGGACACCTTTACAGTCGCTATAGATGGCATTTTTTTCAATTGAAATCTTTTCAACAAATTCAGCTATAAAGTAGGAATCAGCGCTGCGCTATTTTTTTCTACTCTTATCATTAGCACACAGTACTCTACAAAGTAGTGAAGTGATCGAAGTGTAAAATCATGGCAATTCCTAATATACGAATCCCTACTCGCCAGTTGTTCATCGATGGTGACTGGAGGGAACCCGTTAAGAAGAATCGGTTACCCATCATCAATCCGGCCACTGAAGAGACTATCGGTATTCTAGTTTCTAGGTTTAATTTCAAAGTTTGTGTTTATTTTTATTTTTTTTGTGAAGATTTGTGAGTGTTTTATGGTTGGAAGTTAGAATATTTTCTAGAATAGGATTTTCAAGGTTTTTTTTTTTTTTTTTTTTAGATATGGTTTGAAATTAATTGTTTTTTGTTTGATCTGATTGTATTTTTTTTTTAATCTTATATTGGATTTTCAGGGGATATTCCGGCAGCCACAGCGGAGGATGTAGATATCGCCGTGAAAGCTGCACGGAGAGCGCTTCGTCGAGATGATTGGGGTTCTACAACTGGAGCACAGCGCGCTAAGTATCTTCGTGCTATTGCTGCTAAGGTTGGTTTCATCAGTTTGGTTATTTTTCCCGTTGTTGTAATTAGGTGGAGCATGTAGTAGGTTTTAATTTCTTTCAGGAATAAGTTAATCTAACTTTGTTAGTTTGCTTGGCCTGAACTACCTCTACGAAATTCTGACGCTATTATGTTTTAATTATTTTTAAGTGGAATTTCTCATCTAAGACAATATGATAGTGGATCTTGTTAGATCAGTTAACAAAATATTTGTATATAGCCCTGGAGTCGCATCAAGATCGCTCGATCTGTAACCCAAAAAAGGAAAATCTGTCTAGTTGTGTCCTTCAGCTAATGAATAGTGCCATCACCAATTTAAATCTAATTGATAACACTTGCGTAGCTTATTCTGTTTGAATGACAGTAAATTGTTTCTCTTTTATGTTGCATTCTCAACCAAAAAAAATCGCTTTTCTTCTGAACTGAACTGAACTGAACAGCAGTATGATAATGTCAGTTTTTCGCTACCTTTCGAAGTAATCTCCGAATTACTTCGATGGTTGTGAAATACAATAGTAGATAGCAAAACCAGTTTGATTAGATTATATTGTAGTGTATTTATAGCTGCTGCGTATATATCATTTATCTTGATTCTTGGTGTTTGAGTGTCAGATATTTATATGACTAGTGATTTCTTTTATGCATAAGTGATTCCATTGCTACTGTTTTTACATGTACTGCAGGTACAGGAGAGAAGGCCTGAACTAGCTACACTTGAAACTATTGATAACGGAAAGCCCTGGTTCGAGGCAGCCTCTGATATAGTACGTTCTTGCTTAATGGGATAAACCCAGTTTTATTTGTTCAAAATACTTTGTTTACTTACGTACACTTTCTTATCTTCCAGGATGATGTCGTAGCGTGTTTTGAGTACTATGCAGATCTCGCTGAAGCTTTGGATTCAAAAAAGAAGACTGAAGTTAAACTTCATTTGGATTCATTCAAGAGCCATGTTTTAAGAGAACCTCTTGGTGTTGTGGGGTTGATTACTCCATGGTACGCCACTTACCATTAATGATTTATGCTCTTGTTATCTCTTTCAACCCAGTTCGGAGTATGGTATTCTTATTTTTCCAACCAATATGATGTTATAGGCGACCAACTTCTGCATTGTACCTATAGTTACTGTTCATGTGGCTGCTATGTGGTTATGAGAATTTATGAAAAATGAGAGACTGTTCTAGTGAGCCTAACTTTGATCTTTATGATTAATTAAGATGTCCTTTTGAATTCCCAAAGAAACAACAATAGTTTGCAATTGTAGCTCATTAAAGTAGTTATCGGCTAGTTCAGTGGTGTCTTAAATTGACCATGTTGGATGCCAACTTAACACGAGCATCGGGAATGATAATCAAGTGGACTAGTGAGAACTACATTTATTGGATATTGACAACATATGCATTTCAGGTTCTTCAAAAGGTGAAATCCCATTGAGATGAAAGCCTTTGGAAAGTTGATATTCTAGTAATTAGAGTTATTTAGGTGCCTTGAGAAAAGGACTAGAGAAATTAGATTAAAAAATAGGAGACTCGAGGGGATATAGGAAAGTGTAGAGTCCCTCCTAAATATTTCTTTGTTTATTGACCTCAAACGAGTTGCATCTTCAAGGCAATCAGGAATACTTGTGAAAGTCGAGAGGGGTGTTGACAGGGGGAGGGAGAAGGGACATGCTTCAAGAGAATCTTTTTTTTCTCTTTTCTTATTTTTACCATTCACTCCAGTAAATGGGAAACGCGGGATTTACAGTTTCACAGGTTCCTAATAAGATAACTTTTTTATTAACAAATAAGGGAAGTGGAAAATCAGTCTTCTGGAGCATTGTGAATTTCAATGGATTTTTCGTGTTTGGTATGAGAGAAGATTTAGGCAGTTGACTTGTGAGCTTCTGTTTCATAATGAAGGAATTATCCTCTTTTGATGACCACATGGAAAGTCGCTCCTGCCCTAGCTGCTGGTTGTGCAGCAGTACTTAAGCCATCAGAGCTAGCATCTATGTGAGTCCTCATTTTTTTTCTCCATTATCCATATTATTGGTCCATATCATTAACATCTTTACTCTTTTCTTGTTTTTCAAATTCAGTACCTCTTTGGAGTTGGGTGAAATCTGTAGAGAGGTGGGTCTTCCTCCTGGTGCCCTTAACATACTAACAGGATTGGGACATGAAGCTGGTTCTCCTTTGGTATCACATCCTGATGTTGACAAGGTTTGCTTTGTTTTTAGGTGTATCTATGCTTATTAATTTGTGCTTGCCTTTAGTACTATGTAATTTCATGTGGTGAATGCATTTTACTTCTTTGTGTGAGCAGATTGCATTTACAGGAAGTGGCCCAACAGGGGTCAAGATCATGACCGCTGCAGCTCAACTTGTTAAAGTATGCCCACATCTGAATAATTATTTAGTTTTTTATTGGCAATACTGATATGCTGTTGGATTCAGCATACTAAGCCTCTGTATGCCATTTGCAGCCCGTCACTCTAGAGCTTGGTGGGAAGAGTCCAATAGTTGTGTTTGATGATGTTCATGACCTTGATATAGGTTTGCTCTTTTTGACCCTATGTGACAATCCCCGTCTAGTATATGTTATCTTTTCCTGAATAATCTGGAATTTGCTATGATATACTTAACAAATTGATAATTTTGGAAAAGGAGGAAATTCATCACTTCAATATTCTTATATTTCGGAGGAACATCATCAATATATAAAAAAGAAGGAAAGAAAGAATAGGGGAAAGCCAGCTATTGAAATTGAACAGTTGATTAACACATAACAAATTGATGCTCTAAACACTGAGTAATGTATAGATGCGTAATAATTGCTTAAACTGTTGGAATTGGAGTCTTAATACTACTTTCTACACCCTCATGCATTTCAGAGTTCACCTTTCCGCTGCAATTAAGAAATTAATATAGCTCTTGAATTAAAGTGTCCTCATTGTTTGCACAGCTGCTGAGTGGACTCTTTTTGGCTGCTTTTGGACAAATGGTCAAATTTGCAGTGCAACATCACGTCTTATATTACAGGTAACTAAATGTTGGAGAAGGCCCATCCATTTAGTCAGTTTTCATTTTTTGTTTAACACAGTTCTCTGATTCCACACCGTTTACCATTTATCTAGAGGCAATCAGCAATTCCTTAAGAATACAAGATGATTGTAGGGGCGATGAGTATCTTAAGGAATGGATAATTAGGTTTTCTCATAATTCTATATCGGGGTCACTCATTCTTCTGGTTGCTCATAATGAAGTTTCTTCAGGTTTATAATTATGTGAAACTCGCTTGCTCCTTAGCTTGGTAGTTCACTGATGGTACCTGAGCCAAACATAATATCAGCTAAATAGTTCACAGAGCATACACATCTTGTATCATACGCATGTCTTTTTTTGCAGTGTAACAGGAACATCACTGCAAACCTTTTCGTCATAGTGAGAGGGGTCATATGTCTTACTTGATTTAGATAACTGCTGATTCGTGATTAGTTTAATTTATAGTTGTCAGATAAGATTCCACAATATGTGGAGAGCCATTCCCGATAGTATGGAATGAGAATTTTCTCATTTCTTTGAATAGAAAAGGCTCAATTGGTTATTAAGAGAAGCATTAAGATAAGTCATACCAAAGAGATGGATCGACTAATTCCTTTTCTCTCTATCCCGTGGAATTAGATGAGCTGCGCGCAAGCTGGCCTGGACACCACGGTTATATATAAAAAAAATAATAGGATGGGCGACCTACTTAATTCAGTTTCGGGAAACAGTCAATATCTGACCAGAATTCTTGAATGTTGGAACAGGAAGGGTGGTGTGTTTGGGGGGGGGGGGGGGGGGGAGTTGGTCATCCTAATGGCTGACTGAGCATAATGTGCATCTACACTATACCTCTGTAAACCAGATAATACTTTATCAAAGAAAAGGCTAAAATAGCCTTCTTCCTTTGATTAGAATTTGGTCCCAATTTGGACATTGATATTAGTTTGACCTTAGAAAATTTTAATATCCTTAACTGAAAACAAAGTGCTCTGTAACAGATATATGTTAGAATTCAGAGATTTCCCTCTAAAAAAAAATACTTTTGAAAAATAAGCATTTTTTATCAAATTTACAAGCACCGTTTGACTTGGCACAAAGCTTGAGAAAAAAACAAAGACTTTTTAAATTTGTGGTCCAATACACTCCTTGACCATTTGTGTGACTATAATCCATTTTGTTAAGGGTAAAAGGGAAATTTTCAAGCAGATTGTTTCAAATTATAGAAAGATGACATTCTTTTTTGGACGGACTAAAAAAGAAAGTGTGCCACATAACTTGAGACTGAGGGAGTAAGAAGGAAAATGAAAGGCATGTTATTTTCTGCGCAATTAACTTTCTTTATAAAAAAAATAAATGGAAGACATGGTCTTAGCAGAAAGGTTTTTTCATTCTCAAATAGTAAATAGATCAGTTTCAACTGCCCTTTTTAAGAAAAGAGTAGGATGATCGACTCTCAGATAGAGGGTGAGACCTAGCTTTTTTTTAAAAGAAAAGGAAAATTCTTGTGCCACCTTATCATAACTCTGTGAAAAAAATACTATTACAAAGTCCCTTTGATGCATCCTGTAATGCTATTGCCCTTTCTATTATCGTCAAACACTAGAGCTCTTTGTGAAGCCAAATTATCAATTTGCAGGATACAATTGCTCCAAAATTTTTGGACAGGCTTCTTGAGTGGACGAAAAACATCAAAATCTCGGATCCCTTGGAAGAAGACTGCAAGCTTGGTCCTGTCATTAGTCGTGGACAGGTAAAGAAATTATGTCATTAAACCCTAGTTCTCCATATGTTAGTTTGTTACCTATTGACTTTTGTTTAAAGGAGGATAAAAATCAAGAAAAAAAAAGAAATAATGGTGACTGCTCTCTGAAATTTGTCCAGCTAGCCAGAAGCATAGTTTTGAGCTTGCAGTAAATTTAGAACTTACTCCACAACTACATGTATAGTTTGCTCGATAGATATATCTCAGACTTGACAGAAGCTATTTTCACTGTATGAAGAATAAAGGAATAAAAAGGTTAAGAGAATCTGTTTATGGATGGTCTAGTTCGTTTTAGATATAACAGTACTTAACAAGAATGTAAGCTAGATTGAAAAGCCACCATGTTCATGTCGTCTCTTGAGTTCACTTGGGAAGACTACCCCTTGTGGCTGATATTTATTGAAAACAACGGGTCCTATTAAAAAAATGAGAGGAGGTTGTAAAACTGTTAGATGTGTTGCAAGAGAATGGACCAAATCTCTGCCTGCTGGAGATATTTGATAAAATGGAATAATTATGAAGTATTTGGTCCCCTTCCACAAGGATGATTTGACCAGTTAATTCTGAATGCACAATATAAAAGGATCGTCCCCTCCTCCCCAAGATAAACACATACTGAGTATTTGACCAAGACAATAGAATAGGATAGCTCTTGCCAGGCATTTCTTTGCAAGGTCAGCAAAGATGATGCCTCAAACTACTACTTCTATCCACCAGATGATTAGGGTGATTATTGAAAATATATTTCTTTACTGTAACTAACTCTTAGCTTGGGAGAAATGAAGGATTTTGGTGGGATGGGGTGGGGGTGGATGCGTTTCCATTGCATTATGGTTCTTGTTAAAGTGTTCCCATCGTTTAATGTCACCTCCAGTTTCATCTTGTTAACTTCACCTCAGTGTTCCCATTGTTTAATGTCACCTCCCGTTTTTATCTTGTTAACTTCACCTCTAATTTATCAAAAATGCATGGGACCTTAATCTGAGAGTAACAAATTCTTCCTCGTTAAACTTTGTTGCTAATACCATTATCAAGAAACTTCGTTGCTAATACTGTCAATTTGAAATTCAATTCACACCCTTGTTTCTTATCCTATTCGTAGCAAAGAAATCTGATTAGTTCTGGCCATAATTGCATAACTTTGGGTTAGGAACTTAGATGTTTGGTGTATATCCCATCTAAAGTTCTTGGTAAAACTCTATATTGGATAGTAATTGAGTACTGCCAGTATTAACGGCAGTCAATGCTGTATATATCCATCTGCTTTCCCTAGTTAGTCGATGTCATTATTAAAGAACTATTGATGTGAGATATCATTTATTTCAGAACTGGTGGAATTTAATTTAGTTCGATGTAAGATTTAAGATTAAGAGAATTCATGTTACTTGCCAAAATTAATGAGAAAATAATTGGTCTTCTTGTCCAAAATATTGTCAACCAATCATTTGCTAAGTGAAGGAAAGTTTCTATAACAACACCCTGAAGTAAAAGGTGGTTGGCTTACATCTTAAAAATAATTTGAGGGGAAATCATAATACAATCGGCGTGGGGTGGTCGGTGTAGTTATTATGAAAAAATCTCAAAAATAGAGAGAATGATCATAATTCACAACAGTTTAGAAGTCTTTTAAGATACTAATAGGAACTCTGTCATCACTGAGTAAAGCAGTATCATTTTAAAATGACATGGATATTGGCTTCCAATTTGTGTCTAGTCTGTTCTTTTCTTGTTTCTCATTCATGACGTGCAGATCATGTTTATCTGCTGGTTTCTTTTTCCTTCTTAGCGAACTTATGGGCAAATTCTTATATGTGGACTGTTTTACCTTTCAGTATGAGAAGGTCTTGAAGTTCATCTCAACAGCCAAAAGTGAAGGTGCAACCATTCTTTATGGTGGGGACCGACCTCAGGTAAGAAATGCTTTTGGTTGAAAGTATGCAGGTGATGTATTTATTAATCAGTTGAAACATGACTTAATTCTCCACTGGATTTCAGCACTTAAAGAAAGGATACTACGTTCAACCAACAATCATAACTGATGTTGATAAGTCCATGGAAATCTGGAAAGAGGAGGTATTTGGACCTGTTCTTTGTGTCAAAACATTTAAAACTGAAGAGGAAGCTATTGAACTAGCAAATGATACGAAGTGAGTTGGCTAGACTTCAAATCTATGATTCTGTTATTTTACAAACATTCTTTTCCCTTATTACACTTCTTTGTTAGGTATGGTTTGGCGTCTGCTATTATGTCAAAAGATCTTGAAAGGTGTGAACGTTTCACAAAGGTGAGAGTAGTTCCTCAATAGCTAAAAACATTGTTTATCCATACCAAAAAACACTGCTTCTTCAAAATCAAGGATTACCTCTTATTAATTGGACTTTGCAGGCTTTTCAGTCAGGGATCGTCTGGATCAACTGCTCGCAGCCATGCTTTTGGCAACCTCCATGGGGAGGTAAAAAGCGTAGTGGTTTTGGACGCGAACTTGGGGAATGGTAAGCACTCATTGGTTGATTGTGGTGTACCATCTTGAATAACATTCAAGTGGCTTAGCAATTACCTCACTTTCCCTTCATCAACCCTTAAAATTCTCTTTCTGGAATTAACTGTGTTGTAGAAAAGCAACCTTGTATGAAGGGTAAAGTTGTGGTTGTAGTATTACCACGCAAGTTGTACAGCTGATAAATGATATCTTGCTCTTTCTTCTTCCTCGCAGGAGTCTCGAGAACTACCTAAACATTAAGCAGGTGACTCAGTATGCGACTCCCGACGAACCATGGGCTTTTTACAAGTCCCCTTCAAAGCTGTGAATCTTTCAAGTGCTCAAGGATTCTGTGAATGATGAAGAAGCAGAGATGAAACTTGATCTGATATAGGACTAGCGTTGTTTGTTGCTATCTAGTCTAATAAATTTGTTTGAAGGAGAAAATGTTGACTGCATTTTTCACTGATATTGCCTTCCACTTCTGTTTAATTTTTTCTTTAAGAGCAAAGTGTCTTATCTTTAATCTGGAGTAGTATTTCTGTAATGCTAGAACATCCAGAAAAGAAGGGATGTCCCTTAGGGGTCGTTTGGTTGGACACAAGTTATTCCGGGATTATCTATGGGATTAATTATCCCACCTCAAGGTGGAATAAAGACAACACGACAATCCTGTGATAACTAATCTCGAAATAAGTTATTCTAAGCATTTTATCCCAACCAAACATGGGATAAGCTCATCTTAATTTTAATCGCAAAATTAGTTATGACTTATGCCTTGTACCAAACGGGCCCTAAGTTGGGTGGAATAAAGCCGAGATTATGTGTCTTTACATGGGGAAGGAGTAATAAGCATTAGGGGTTAAGTTTAGATTGCGTGAGTGGGAGTCGTTTGGGAGGATGATACAATTATGACAGTTTGGTGAAATGTGAGTCAATCAAGCATATTCATCATATATCTGTTCTGTACTTCTGTTCTCTAAGGGTGTGTTTGGTACGAAGGAAAAAGGTTTTCCTGAAATTTTTTTTCCTATAAAATATTTTCATGAAAACAAGTTTGTTTCTTATTTATTTTATTATGTTTGGTTGGTGAGTGGAAAATATTTTTTAGTACGTGGTTGGTGAATATTTTTCAGAAAATATATTTTTAATGTTTAGCTAAAGAGTAGAAATACCTTTTAGGAAAATAATTTTGACCTCAAAAAATACTTTTTTTAGGGCTTGTTCGATATGGAGGAGAAAGTTATTTTCTAGGAAAATAATTTATTTTTTATGTATATTCTTGTGTTCGTTATGCAAGTAAGAAAAAAATTATTTGTATGTATTTAATAAAAAAAATGAAAATGAATATTGTAAGAAGGGTGGAATAAGACAAAAAATTTGAAATTCTTTTTGAAAAAATTAAATCTTTTCTTTTGAAAGAGGGGGCTGTTTTTTTCTTATTTTTTTTTGGGGTGGGTGGGTGGGTGGGGGGGGGGGGGTCAGGTGGTAGGGAATGGGGTAAGGAAGAAATTTTTTGAAAAACAAATTAGAAAAATTTAGGGAGTGGGGGTACGGGGGAGGGGCGGCTAGTAGGGGGTCGAGGTAGGGGAGCGAGGATGGGGTATCAAAAAATTTTAAAAACAAATTAAAATTAATTTTTTGGGGGGTGGGGGGGAGGATGGGGGTTTGATAGGGTGCGGAGTAAGAAAAAAAATTTGATTTTTCTTTTAAAAAAATTAAACATTATTTTTGGAGCGGATTGATAGGAGGTGGGGTCAGGATTGGAATGGGGTAAGAAAAAAAATTGAACTATTTTTAAAAGAATTAAATAGTTTTTTTTTTGAATGGGAGTGGTAGGGAATTGAGGATCGGTGTAGAGGTGTGTTATTTTGAGAATTGTATAAATATTTTAACTTGATAGTAAGGTAGAAAGAAAGTTTTAAAAAATATTTCTCAAAATATTTAATCCGATCAAATATAAATTTTTATTCAAAAAATGCTTTCTTTCATACCAATCACACTCTAAGTGCACGTTACTTAGCTACATTTCATGGAAAAGGGGGTGGGGGTGGGGGTGGGGGTGCGGGGTTTAGCAAGTAGTAATATAAGCAACATTAATTCATGTAACGCAATGCACTCAACAGATTCACAAAGGGGAGATAGCATTGAGGGCGTAGCACCTGCTAAAGAATAATCTTGCGATTTTGTGAGCTGCCCTTTTGTGTCGGTAAGAAATGAAAATGATTGGGAATTATACGCAACCTAATTTACATGGCTGTATTAAATATAAATAATATACATTTTTCCAATCATATAAGTGATGGTGACCAACGATATGTTATTGTATTGCCGTGGATGTGTGGACTTACTAGAGGAGATCGAGTTTGCAATGAGATTATCCGGGAGAAGGTGAGAGTGACTTCTGCGGCGGATAAGATGCGGGAAGGAAGATTGAGATGGTTTAGGCATGTGATGAGGAGGGGCACGGATACCCCAGTTCGTAGGTGCGAGAGATTCGCTTTGGATGGCTTCAGGAGAAGTAGAGGTAAACCGAAGAAATGCTGGAGGGAGATGATTAGACATGACATGGATCAGCTACAACTTATTGAGGACATGACCCTAAATAGAAGGGTGTGGAGGACGCAGATAAGGGTAGAAGGCTAGTGTGAGTGTAGGTTGTAGCAAGTAGTTAAGTGATTTTTTTATGTAGCCGGGTTAGTATTCTTTGGACTGTGTCCATAGGTAGGAGTCTCTAGCCAAGAGAGTTTGGGGGTGGTGGGTGTCTTTGATCTTTGTGTGTATGTTCTTACTCGGTGAGTGTCCTATTTCTTAGTCTTTATTTCGTAGTGCTCTTATTTATTTCTCTTAACTCGCATTTTCTATGATTTTTATTTTTGCTATTTTATTCCTTATTTCTATTATGTCATTCATTCTGCTGCTTGTTTCATTACGACCTTATTTACTATTCTTTATCTTGAGCCGAGGGTCTATCGAAAACAACTCTCTACTTCTTCGGAGATAGCAGTATGGACTGCGTACATCTTACCCTCTCCAGATCCACTTTATGAGAACACACTAGGTTTATTGTTGTTGTTGAGAATGATATAAGAATTAAAAAAAGAAATAGGTTCTTTGTTTGAAACGCTGCCACCTTAATGGGCCTGCAACGCGCGATCTGATCTGAATTAATAGGGTTAATTCATTATTCGGTGCAGCTCCATCATTTATTCCGGATGATTACATCTTTCTTACTTGTCTGTCATTCCCAATGAAATTTTACAATCTAAGTTAGGTACACCCTTTCAGCAGTCAGCACGTGGGCCTCAAGTAATGTCTTTTGATTTCACCTCTTTCATCTTTATTCTATTCTGATGAGAAAAAAAAAATTAAATATATAAACCTTTTTGTCTTAGCTTCCATGAGGGTGTTTTGCATAACTTATTTTTAAGTGTTTTTAATTTTTAAAATACTTTTTAAATTTTTGGAAGAAAAAAAGAACATGAAAAAAATAAAATTAAAAGAAGAATATGCCTTCCAAGTTCCATTTATCACATTTGTCTCAACATATGATCTTCCAACGATCGGAAAAAATAAAAAAGATACTACGATGTTACGATACTATATAGTGCATATTACTACTACTACCTTAAATTAGACAGGTTGTGACATCATAATAAATACAAACAAATTTCTATATTTCACCTGGAGATGAGTGATGAAAGCCATGTGAATACAAAGGTCGAAATTTCCCACCTCTACATTATCTCTGGATCTCCCCTTATATCTTTTTGTGTTCAGCTCAATATTTTACATTACTACTATTTTTCTTATATATATTCCTCTTTTGACGTCTGTCTATCTCCCCTCACATCCACCACACACAATTACTCTTCACTTCACTCTTACACAATTTTTCTATCTTTTGTTAGCACTGTCACTTTCAGGTTTCTGTTTTGTGATTTGTTGAGTAATTGAGATACCCTTTTGAGATTATTGAATGTGTTTATTGTAAAGTTCAAGAATTGGAGCTGTTGATTTGAGATCTGATAGAAAATATGGGAAGTTCTGAGGAGAAAGTTGTCGCTGTGATCATGGTCGGTGGACCAACCAAAGGTATGCATCTTCATTCCAGTTTGAAATTTGGGAATAAACGGAACCCCTTTGATTAATTTCAGTACAATTTTCTTAAAAACGTATAGCTTTTGAAGGAAGTTCAAATCTTGTGCCATGTTCTTGATTCCAGTTTCTTGTTGTTGGAATTTGGGAATAAACGGAACCGTTGATTCATTTCAATTTCCAATTTTCTTGATGATATGTAGTTTTTAAATAAAGATCAAATCTTGTGAATTCAGACAGAAGCCTTGTTCTTGATTCCTTAGCTATGTGCATTGACAGGTACACGTTTTCGCCCATTGTCATTGAACATACCAAAGCCACTTTTTCCATTAGCTGGACAGCCTATGGTTCATCATCCGATTTCTGCCTGTAAAAAGGTAATGCTTTCTTTGCTCTAACGCCACATATGTGTATAAAGATCTTGTGTTCTAAGTTGTAACACAAAGAAAAGGGATAAAGGAACAGAATTCTTGCATTGATTGATAAATGGGGTGTGCAAAGTCCAAATTTTATGCATTAAGCTAAATAATTGTGTACTATGGCTTTTCAGATTCCGAATCTAGCACAGATCTACCTCATTGGCTTCTACGAGGAGCGTGAATTTGCGATATATGTCTCTTCAATCTCAAATGAACTACGAATTCCTGTCAGGTTACATACTATCCTGCTTATCCTTGCAGTGAGAACTTCTAAATATTGAAGGTCATTGATGTCTCTATTGAACTTATTGTTACTAGATACCTGAAGGAGGACAAACCACATGGTTCAGCTGGGGGCCTTTACAACTTTAGGGATCTGCTTATGGAAGACAGCCCGGTTGGAATCTTCACTCTTCTTGATTATATGTATATTCTTGTGATGATCATGTATAAATTGCTTGGAATATCTAGCTACAGAATTAGTTACTGGAAACATAAGAATTGATCAAATATGGTCTAAATATCTGAAAATATAAGTGGGGCTACTGCCTCATCATACTTAGCTTATCACCATTGACGTGGTTATTTAATCTCATCTGGCAGTCACATATATTTTTGCTGAACTGCGACGTTTGCTGCAGTTTTCCACTGCCTGAGATGCTCGGTAATTGACTCTTTCTTTCCCTCTTTATGCTTCGTTCACATTTCTTAAGCTTCACTCATCTCCTCTCTTGATCAACTTCTCTGCAATAAAGAGCACTGCAGTGATTTAGAATTTCTGATCTTTTCCAAATTTTGCCTTCTGTTTGCTCAAAACTTGCAGAGGCTCATAGAAGATATGGTGGAATGGGAACCATTCTTGTCAGCAAGGTAGATGAAAGTACCCTCGAACTGCTTGTCTAAGACACATGCTATTGGCTATTTTATAGCTTATTGATTCTATTGTTGTGATTACTGCCTGTTGAAAGTCTAATTTGAGTTTTCTTGTGCAGGTGTCAGCTGAGACAGCCAGTGAATTTGGAGAACTGGTCGCTGACCCCGTCACCAATGAACTGTTGCATTACACAGAGAAACCTGAAACTTTTGTACGTCCATATCCAACATTAACTTACTCTTGGATTTTTCTTGCATAAACTAATGCTCATGGATTCTTGCCTAAATATGAATGGAATGCAGGTGAGTGACCGCATCAACTGTGGTGTGTACGTATTTACACCAGATATCTTCAATGCTATTCAAGGAGTATCCACTCAGAGGAAAGACAGAGGTTGGTCTATGCATCATAACTAGAGGTTCCTGTGATTATGTGTCATGTTTCAAGAACTGAGACTTTTGGTCCAACGTTTCATTTGATCTCATCGTTCTAAGTTCTAACGTCATTTTCATCTTAGAAGCATATTGGGCTGATTTGAACATTTACATAGCATAATTGCTGAAATTGACACTGTTGTGATTGACTTGGCCCAATATTACGTCTTCCTAATCAAATGTGGATTTCAAGTTTTTAAAACTGATGCAGTGAGTTGGTCCCAAACAATCGTATTATAGGGGGTGATGTATGAAGTATTTGCTCTTCTGTTGCAGCTAACCTAAGGCGTGTATCCAGCTTTGAAGCTCTTCAGCCAGCAAACAGGTATTTCCTGTACAACTACATATTATAGACATTTTGGTGTTACCTTCATAGAATAGTTATCTCATCTGCAATTGCCCTCTATTATAATATCACTGTTGCAGCTCAACATGGTATCTAGGTTCATAGTCTGATTTTTCATTCTTCTATTCAATTGCTTAAAAAACATGGTTGCTTCATTCTCCTTGTTGTCATGTTGCACACATCCAGATTTAACATTTATTTGCAAATTTATCTCAGCATTTTGGGTAAGATGGGGTGAAGCTTTATAGCTGTAGTAGCGATAATCACTTTGCAGGATAGAGGTTCTAGGTGCTGGCATAATTTTCACCTTTGTTTCTTAGGGCAATATCGGATACTTATCTTCTTTAAGTTGTTGAGGAGAATGCATAATGAGCAGATTTTCGGTTTCTAAATCTTCAGAAGGATCATGATTCTAGTTTGTTTTTGAGGTTATTCATTTCATTGGGATGATTTTACTTAAGTATCATATGTTCCCACAAGGTCACCTGTTATTTTGAGCTGTAAAGGAATGGAAGAGGTTACTGCTCACTGTTTGACCGGTAAATGCTATTCAAAGGGAAAAGTGTATGTCTTGTTGTCTACACTGTCATTGAGGAGTCCACCAAAACTGAAACCAGTCTTTGATCTTTGAAGCCCACACTTCAAGCTTAAGCCATTTTATTTTGGCATCTTCCTGAGGTCTGCTCACAGTTAGTTTGAACAAGACAATGCCACATACGTCTGAATAATTTAACTGTGTGGTTGTGCACCTCTCGCTTGAATCGTGTTACCTGATCTTATAGGTAACCTCCTGAAAGAAGCTTCATCTGAAAAAGGATCATATGAATAAATCACCCGCTCTAGGTGATACCTTGGCAAAAATTGGTCAAGTAGGGGGCTGCAGACTGCTGTTACTAGAGCTGGATTATGGGTCTTCGAGTCACAACTTTGTATAGAATAAATGAACGAGGTTTATGACTCTTAAATAGGAGCAGAAAATTTAATCTTTCTACTGAATAATACTTTGAATTGGAAAAAAGAGTTTAAAGGTAACAGTGCACCTGAAAAAAGGATGTCTGGTTCCTTCTTTTCCTTTCCTGATACGAGCTTGTTTGGCAGGAGTTTTTCAACAGACTTTGTACGGTTGGATCAAGATATTTTGACACCTCTTTCAGGGAAGAAGCAACTATATACCTATGAAACCATGGATTTCTGGGAACAAATTAAAACACCAGGGTAAGCCAATCACATAAGGTGCTTATCCTCCCAGACTTACCATTTCAAATGTCAAGATTTAAGGTGATGGGTGAGGTTTTTTTTTTTTTTTTCTTTTTCAGAATGTCTTTGAAATGCTCTGGTCTCTACCTGGCTCAATATAGATCAACCTCACCACATCTTTTGGCAAGCGGGGATGGCTCAAAGACTGCAACCATCAGTGGTGATGTTTATATCCATCCATCTGCTAAAGTTCATCCAACTGCAAAGGTAGATATATTCAGATACACCTACAACTAACATATTCTGATTATTATATTATTCTATAGATCTCATGGTTAGTTAAGTAAGATTAGTTGTTACTTATTTTAGTGCAATGACTTTTGCAACAACATACCCAGTATGTTCCCACAAAGTGGGGTCTAGGGAGGGTAAGTGTATACCGTCCATACCACTACCTTAGAGGTGAGATAGAGAGGTGTTTCCGATAGACTCCCGGTTCAAGACATTACTGCAATGACTTTTATGATATGAAAAATTGCAAGGATATGGTTTCTCGTTTATTGATGACAATACGTGTTTGAAACAATTAACACCGTCTATGTCGTACTCATCTAGGCTCATAGCAAGTCTATACTGAATGGTACATATCTGCAACACAGTAGCTCTAGGTCATCTGTTTTGTAATGAAAATGATTCTTGGTATGAATTATTTCATTTATTGTAGAGTTTTTTACATTCCCAAGCTGCAGCTTGTACTTTGTTTCAGTTAAAAGTAATGAGATCAAGTCTGATTTCTGCTTGGCATATATGAATCTGAAGAGCTAATTACTGATAGCTCTGATTTCTGCTTGGCATATATGAATCTGAAGAGCTAATTACTGATAGCTCTTGCTTACTTCCATTTTTTTGCCTCAAAAATTTTCTTTATATTGTTTTCTCTTTTACATCATTAATTGCCAGACACTTTTAACCGCAATTGCCCTGGTTTTGTGCTCACTTATGTCTTCCTTCCTTCACCTATAGAATTGACTTGTCTGTTAAAATGCTGAACAGATTGGTCCAAATGTTTCAATTTCTGCTAATGCTCGTATTGGAGCTGGTGCCAGGCTTATCAGTTGTATTATCCTTGACGATGTTGAAATCCAGGTACCAACTACTTCACCACCTAAGAGTTCATGAGATACTTCTATGACATTTGCTGGAATTTAAAAAATGGTTCATTTTCCAGGAAAATGCTGTTGTTATTCATGCAATTGTTGGCTGGAAATCTTCAATTGGAAGATGGTCAAGAGTCCAGGTAAGTGATGGAGGCAGCTATATTCTTGTTTAATACTCCTCCCATTCCTTTATTTGCTCCATTTGGGTTGTGCTTATATTCCTAAATACTTGCTCCTTTCATCTTTCGAGAGTAGTTTGAACAAACTCTTCCTATTACACCCTTTTTCAATAAATGTAATCATTATTGATTTGGAAAGAGGGGTGAAATTTAGTTAGGGATATATTGGTAAAGTTACATTTAATTTTATATGAGTAAGGGATGTATTAAGGGGTGTGCCCGACCCAAAGGGAGCAAATAAAAAGGAATGTTGGGAGTAAATCAAATGCAACAACATACCCAATATAATCCTACACGTGGGGTCTGGGGAGGATAGAGCGTACGTAGACCTTATTCCTATCTCGTGGAGGTGGAGAGGTTGCTTCCCGCAACAAGTCAAAGTAGTTATAATAATAATAATAATACTAAAAAGGGAGCTAGACAATGCTCGAGCTACTAACATTGTACCCTAATCCTCAACCTCCATATCTTCCAATCTACAGCCACTGTCCTCGGTAAGTTGAAGTTGCGTCATGTCTTGTCTAATCACTTCTATCCAATACCTTACGACCTACCTCTACCTCTTCTCATATTCACGTCATCCGACCTCTCGCAACTCCTCACTGGGCATCTAAGCATCTCCTCTTCACATGCCCAAACCTTCTCAGTCTCACTTCCCTCATTTTGTCCAGAGGCCGGCCACTGGTACCTTGTCCCGGATATCCTCATTCCTTATCTCTCCTAGGATTTCCACGCATCCATCTCAGCATTTTCATTTCTGCAGCTTGCATCTTCTGAGCATGAGAGTTTTTGACCAGCCAAAACTCCTCTCCAGTCAAAGTCAGTCTAATATATCAATTACATTGGTGACAAAAGATGCTTTGGTCTTGACACCCCAAACTATACCACAAGATAAACTGATTCTTAATATGCCAGTTTGTCTGTCCTGTCACTACATAATGGCAGCTGATTTCTCCTTTGCAATTAAGTAAGGGAAGAGCTGTCATACTACTAAGTACTAGTAACACTTTTATCAGAGTCAAATAACCTAGAAAAAGTACTTTTTCACATCAAAACTGGATATTATACTTGCTAATTGCTAGTCATTACCCATCATGATATTGAATTAGTACCACTAGTGTAATCCAGGTATTATATGAAGAAAATTATGTAATTCACTGTGATGAAGTAAATGTTGCGCTCGACAGTAAGTACTCGTGTTGATCAATTTCTAAAATGTGTGATCTCTTTGATGGGACTCCTAAGAGTGGCTGTACTAATCCTCTCTTGGAGTCTATTTCCATGCTAGCTGAATAGCGTTCCTCCATTATTTTTGATTTGCTTTCTCTAGTCCTAGGCTTCACATAAGGTGTCTTAAACTAAATCAAAACTGATTTCAGGCAGTAGGAGACTACAACGCAAAGCTCGGGATCACAATTCTTGGTAGTGTATTTTTTAATTCCCAATTCCTAGCTGTTACAGTTCTTATATTTACAAATTGTCAGACTTAACCTCTTGTGGGGGGTTATCTAAATGAATATATTGGAATCAGGTGAATCTGTATCGGTTGAGGATGAAGTAGTGATAATCAACAGCATTGTGCTGCCAAACAAGACTCTTAATGTGAGCGTTCAAGAAGAGATCTTACTTTAAACACAATGAGATGAATTTAGCAGTGTCCTTCTGCTTATGCTACTGGAGCCATCTTCATCTCCCTAGGCTTGTATTAACATTTTTATTCTATGTATGTATTGTTTTGTACATTTCAGTACAGAAGGATTTTGCTGGTTTACTGTTTATTTGTAATTTTCTTTAATAAGAGGCTGCAATAAACGAGTTCTTTTCTTTCTTCCAAATTTTGTTCCCTCTCCCCCTTGCTCCTTAGTAATCTCTCTTTTTTGTTTTATGGCAATTTAATTTCAATTAATTTAGTTTGTTAAAAAGGGAATATTAGGACGTCTCGTGGTTAAGATTTCAGTCTACAGAATGTTCAGATATTCTTTAACTCGATTTTAAGAAGTAAAAAGAATTTTTTTTTTGGGAAGCAGGATATATATATATATATATATAGATATAGATATAATAAAGGAGTAGTTAAGAGGGTTAATACAGATTGTTGACTACTTAGTCAGGGACAAAAATAAGCGAATCTAAGTTCTGATAATTAGTACAAGGATTGATATTCCTAGTATAATCAGTTTCTAGAATGTCTGTCCAAACACATTGTTGGGCTTACACCGGAGGAACTGCCAAAATGGTGGTGCATTGTAAGCATTTCGTCTTCGTTCCCTCCTTGGCTAAGCAATCTGCAACTATGTTTTGCTCCCTAAAACAGTGGGTTATTGGTGGATGATCCACCCTTTTGAGTACACACTTGCAAGCATCCAAAATTGGGTTATACCGCATGTTTCCCACATTCAGCATATGAATAATTTCAGTAGAGTCAACATTGATTTCAATGGGAAAAAGATTTTCGGACTCAACCAGTTTAAGTCCTTCAAGAAGAGCTAAAAGCTCCATTTGGTTGTTGGTTGCGTGAGGGAAGCTTTTGAAAAAGCCAATAACCGAGTCCCCCTTGTGGTTTCTAATGCAACCCCAATACCTCTAATTACTGGGTTGCCAAGGCACACCCCATCAGTGTTCAGTTTATATGTTGCATTCATAGGAGGTTGCCAATGAGCTTTGATGCAGATATCGTGGTGAGGGTGGGAGGAGGGAGGGGAGAGAGAAGTAAAAAGATTAGTACTACAGGTGAGTGTTGTTCACGTCACAATAATTGTTATTTCTTACAGTACCTCTTTTTATATTTTTTTTTCTTTGACAAATTTTTATAGATCACAATTGAGTCAAAGTAAAGGTTCGTAATTATAAAAATTGTGAACAGTAGGGATAGAGGTTTATGCATGATGACTAGATGGTAAATAGTTTAAGAAAAAGGGTCAAATTTGCTTCTCCGTTGTCTAAAATATTTAAAGTTATTCCTTATTATGCTACTCGAGATAAAAATGCTCTCCTATATCTATAGGACCAAAATAACAGCCATTGAAGTGTCACTAATTCACCATATAAATAAGGAAAAAGGCAAAAGATGTCTCTATATTTTTAACAGACATTAAGTGTCACTAATTCACGATATAAATAAGGAAAAAGGCAAAGATACCTGTATATTTTTATTTATCTAAGTTGTCCTTTGATATACTATTTGGCTGAAAATATCGTGTCATTAGCAAAATTATCAAAAGGTATAATATTTTTTGACAGAGAACTAAAGAGGTCGTTTGATAGAGTGTATTAAAAAAATAATGTTTGTATTAATTTTATGTATTATTAATATCTTGTTTGATACATTTTTCTTATCGTATTAATATTTGCATAGTTCTACACTATATTTGATATTAGAAGTGTATTGTTAATGCATAGAAATTCATGATATTTGTAATGTAATAAATTTTTTAAAACATGCATTAGCATAGTTAAAATCATAATTGTCTATCAAATTTTTTTTTTCAGTTCTTTCCGTCATATTTATAAAAAGTATTTTTATAACTTTCTTTACAACAAAAAATTATACAATTCATATTATTTTAATATACTAAATTAAGTACTATATAACAAAAATACAAATATAAAATATTATAAAATACGTAATATTTTATATTATCCTCGTACATACTGCCAAATTAAGCTAAGAATATTTTTGATGCATTACAATTGCATCCCCCCTTTAAGTCTGTCCTCTCCAATATTCTTTTTATATTTGAATAAAATTGATGTAGAAGCATTCTTTATAAAATGCTTGCATTGTTGCGCAAGGCCAATAAAATGCCATGTCGCCTTCTCGCTCCATTATTACTTCCTTCTTCTTCAGCTGCTCTTTCCATCACTAATTTCAACGCCACTCACTCTCTCACCGCTTCACATAATCACCTTCATCTTCCCGTAAATTCTCTCTCTCTCTCTCTTTTTTTTTTTTATGTATTTTTGTTAATGTGTGATCTTGATTTGGCTACGTGTACAACTCTCAGCTATTGAATTACTTGCTTGCTTGCTAATTTAATTAATCTTGTGTCAATGATAAGAGGTTGTTGGGTTCACGACCGAAGATTGGATTTTGGGGTTCGTTGAGAGGAATGGCAACGAAAATGCCAGAGAACATTTCATATCTAAACCAGAAAGAAGCTGCTGAAGTTGATGAGATACTTATGGGACCTCTTGGTTTCAGTGTTGATCAACTTATGGTTAGTTTCTTCATTTTCAAATTTTCCTTCATTTCTTTTAGCGGTAACTGTAATACTCCCGTTCCAAAATAATTGTCATGTTTAGCTGACTAATTTTTCAAGATAAATTAGATTAGATTAATTAGATATTTTAAAATTAAAAGTTTGATATTCAAAAATTAGAATTTTTATCATATTAATAGGATAGATTTTGATAAGTATTTTCGAATGGAAAGATTATCCTTGGACTTTCATTAGGGATGGATAGTTTCTAGTATGCTGGGTGATTTTGTGGTTTTGACTGCAGGAACTGGCTGGTTTGAGTGTTGCTGCTGCAATTGCAGAGGTGAGTTGTTGGAACTGCTTTGCAATTTTTCTACAAAAATTCCTTTTATGATGTTCTTAATTTCTATTTATTTCAAGGGATTTATCATTTGAAGGAAGTAGAATACTCCAGAGTTTTTTTATTTTTATTTTTTGGAATTGAATTTGAATAAAGAATTAATAGAAGGAAGGAATCACTGAAATCTTATTTTGTCTTCACCGGAAACTTGAGTAAGGAGTAGACCTTTTTAATTTGGGATTTTCTAGAGTTTGAAAACAAGAACTCCTTTCCTTATTTGGTGTACCTCTTTGAGCCGAATGGAAGGAAACTTTCGTGTCCGGTTTGAAGAGGGAGATCCTATAGAATTCTATCCCTATTTATCTTTTGCTACAACTAAAAAACCAACTTTCTTACTATTATGATGTTTATTCAAATATGAAAAGAAATGCAAGATGCATTCTGATTCATAGACTTGAGTTTGTTTGAGTTGTATTGGATAGAGTATTTTGGTTATGTTAGATCTTGTCGCAATGTAACACTGAAATTGTGTAGCATCTGCCTAATTGGCATGTCGTGTTTTAGTATTTTCAAAATTTTGTTTTTCCCCTGCATATTGGACATTAAAACTTGTCTTCATTGCTCTGTCATTTTAGCAATTTTTGAGTGAATATAGGTTGATAGACAAATAACATCAGGTGTTTGCTTTTTTTCCTTTTGGATCCTTTGGGGATTGTTCGTCAAGGCGCTACACAAGTGATTTTAATTGTTCTGACAGGTCTACAAATCAAGTGAGTACAGTCGCGTTCTTACTATTTGTGGTCCTGGCAATAATGGCGGTGATGGTCTTGTAGCTGCTCGCCATTTATATCACTTTGGCTATAAACCATTCATATGTTACCCTAAGCGTACTGCTAAGCCACTTTATAGTGGCTTGGTAACTCAGGTATCAATTTTTGTTTTAACTTTATGAGTGGCCAATTTATAGTCCATTGTTTTATTAAAAGTTTCATCTATTCAGCTTTTTGATGCATCAACGTTTTTTCTAGCTCGAGTCGCTGTCGATTCCTTTTTTGTCATTGGAAGATTTGCCAAAGGACTTTTCTGACAGCTTTGACATTCTAGTGGATGCAATGTTTGGGTTCTCGTTCCATGGTACATTTTTTCTTTAGATCTTTTCATCATCGAGCTTCAACGTGTAACTAAAATTTAAGAATCTTTTGGTCGGAAGCATTTCATTTATCTTTCTTTCTATTTCTTTTGTTCATGTCATTTACTTTGTTTATGGATAAGTAACTCTTCCTTTACCTTTTATTCCTTTTAGCATGGAAAAGTGTGTGAGCAGCGGGTTGTTTTAGAAAATAAACTGCTGGACTGATTTTATCATTAGCCATGTAATAATACTTTCTTTCGATCCATAAAAAACTAAAATCTTTCTTCCCGATGAGATGAAAACACAGCTGATATTAGAGAAAGAGGATATCTAAACAGTAAAAAAGAAAATGTACACTCTTTACCATAAAAAGCTATAGGGCAATTTCTTGTGTTGGGAGTGAAGTGTTGAGGCAGGATAATTGGTCAAATTTCATTATAGTTTCCTGGTGGAAAAATTATAAATACTTTAATTTGTTTTAAGGTCTGGAAGTCTATAGGATGGTTTGATACCGGGAAACAGATTAGAAAGGAGCGGGTTTTGTCCATGATTAACTGGAAAGGGAAAAATTATAAAAATAATCGTTCTACATTCCTTAGTTTGGATGGTTTTGGCTTGAAACCAAAAATAGATAATAATTGAAGGGGGCAGATTGTTGAGGCAAGATGAGGATGGTTCTTTGGTCAGATTTTCTCTTGGTTTCATGGAAGAAAATGTTATTTCCTCCTACGGGTACAAGAATCTGTATACTAGAAGCAACCACTTCAAGTAGTTCAAGTTTAAGAACAAGAACACAATGAAGTACAAAAAATACCCTCAATCCAAGATCAAAGTGATCTTTATAAGAGATATATTTTATTTTCAGAAATAAAGATGAAGTAGAACTGGCCAAGTCGTCCGAATTCATAGAGTTTCCTTAAGGAAATAATTCCTTAATGGCCAAACAAACCAACTGTTGCGGTATCTCAAACAATTGGAATATCTTCGAACTCACTGAACGTTTTGAGTGATCACACAAAATATTTTTTAAGTCAAGAAGAGTGTTTTTATTCTGAAATTTTTCTTCTCTAAACCCATTGATACCAAACTCCCCAAGAACACAACAACACAAACACCAAAATCAGTCCACTAGTTCAAGAACCATGGACCCTTTTGATGACCTCTCGCGGATTCGCAAGAAGAACCAGAAGGGAAGTGATATCAAGAGTAAAACACACTAAAACAGCAACAACACTTGATGAACAAGATGCAACAACAACAACACACGGTTACAAAACAAGAACACAAACGGATTACACTAGATATAGACAAACGATTACAAGAAAGTAAAGATAGATAGATAGACAAAAGGATGGTATAATATTAACAACCCAAAAGCTTATTCCACTTTTGGACCTTTAATATCACACACAACCTAAACCTATCTCTTACGTGACCTCAAGGGAGACAGAACTCCCAAGTAATCTCCGTTTCTAAGCAAATGATCAACACAAGGATTCCACCTTGTCCAAGGATTCCACCTTGCTAAAGACTCTCAAAGAGGCTACAAAATATATTCTCCAAAAATCCCCAAAAATAACCTAATGAGGTTCTATTTATACCTAGGTTAACTTATTACAAATGAATAAAAAACCCTTGCAAAGGGCGGATAAACAGTGAACGCGGATGAACAGTGAACAGTTTTGGAGCTTGTGGGACTTGTTCTCTACACTTCAAAGCTTGTTCCTTGGATGGGCAGCCCCCGAGCTCGAGTCTTGACGCATTGAACCCCGATCATGATCATACCGTATCACCTGTGAATGAAAGCAGGTTTATATAGCCATAACATGCCTCATCTGAAAAGAGACAATGGTTCACTTTAAAGGTTGCACCTCTTTCTGAAAATTCATATCTGTTCATCAAAGAGTGCATCTTTTCCTGAATAGTCATCTCATTTCATGAAACAGTGTGTTACTTCGTTGAAGGATTGCATCCTTCTGAAGCATGCATCAGTTCACTTGAAACAGTGCAACTGAAGCATCAGTTCTGTTTGAAACATTGCAACTGTTACTGCATGCATATTATATAAATGCAGAAAATTTTTCTTGCGTTTTTCATTTGGTATGTTCAGATCTCAAATAAATTTTGTCCAAAAAGATAGATCTCATCGATCGATCCAAATCCGAAGCCGAGCGAGCGACGACGACGACGGCGCGAGACATCTCTTATTTCTTGCCTCACTTACCATGTGGAGTAAGTGTTCTTGATTATAAACACTTCCAAGTTCTCTTCTTCCACCAATGTGGGAGAAAAAGTAAACTTTCTAATTTGGGAGTACACTTTCCATTTTAGTGTCTCCTTCCCTCCACTATTTTACTCTCCATTTTTCCATTCACACTTCTTTCATATACTATGAACCCAACAGAAAAATCCACTATGTTTTAGTTTTTTGTAAGGACTAGATGTGTATAGAATTGTCTGATACCCGAAATAGATCAGAAAGGGGAGAGTTTTTTCGTCCACAATTAACACGAAAGGTAATCTTTTTCATAAAATATCCTTCTAAATCCCTCATATGGATAGCTTGAAACCAAAAAATGATGAAAATGAAGAGAAAGTGAGGTTCTTCTTTAGGACTGTTTATCATTGGATTTTAGATTGAATCACAGAGGAGAAGTTCTGGGTAAGAGAAGGGAAAATTGGAAGTGGTAACAACCAAGTACCTCTCCAAAGGTTTCTTCCTAATAATTTATGGAAACAATCTTGAAATTCCTGGAGTCTGTTTTATAAAAGTTCCTCAAAAAGAATTCCTAGATTAAGAAAAGGAATTTTTGTCTTTTTTATAGAAGAGATGAAATAAAACATGTTCTGGTACTGAAGTCTGTGCTCCTCAATCTTTCTTTAGGTTTTGTAATATGTCTGGTAACTTGTCCAGGTAGCCCAAGGCCACCTTTTGACGATATAATTCAGAGATTGGTGGCACTAAAGATTAATGGCGATACACATCAGAAATCACCTGCCATCATCTCTATAGATATTCCATCTGGATGGCATGTGGAAGAAGGAGATCTAAGTGGTGAAGGTATTAAACCTGACATGCTGGTATGTATCTGTTTTTTATTTGTATTTAATATCTGCAATGCCTTACTGTTTTGACTTCCCTTTGTTGGGCTACCTAACAAGTAAAATTTCTCGAATATAGGTTTCTCTAACTGCCCCAAAATTGTGTGCCAAAAGGTTTTCTGGTTCGCACCACTTTTTAGGTGGCAGATTTGTTCCACATTCCATAAGAAACAAATTTAATCTCCAATTACCAGCATATCCTGGCACTTCCATGTGTGTCAGAATTGGAAAGCCCCCAAAAATTGACATATCATCTCTGAGGGAGAACTATATTTCTCCTGCGCTGCTTGAGGAGGAGGTTGCCGCTGACCCCTTTGATCAGGTATGAGTTGATGTAAAGCAGAGTGGATTATGACTGAACCTTTTTTTTTGTAATATCATTAGGAGATAGTTGGTCATATTCCTGGTGTATTCTAACCCATGTTTCTAGAATTTTCACTGTGATTTTATGTACCTAATTCCCCTATTATTTTATAACTAGATCAGCCTTGTCTGTGTGCAGTTCCAAAAGTGGTTTGATGATGCAATGTCGGCAGGCCTGAAGGAACCAAATGCCATGGCCTTGTCAACTACTGGCAAAGATGGCAAGCCGTGAGTGTCTCACGTGGCTTTTGCTAAAAATAGTTCATTTTATTTTAACTTTTACCCACCTTCTGTAATAGTATGCAACTCTTAACACTTTACCTTCTTTTACTCTTTAAGACTTTACCCCTTTTTTCCTGATAACCGTGGTGTCTGGGCCAGCTTTAGCTTTTCTTGCCTCCCCTCTTGCATTAGCTAAGCACCAAGAAATTGTGATGAGAGCTGTATCTTCTAGGGAACTTTCACATGACAGATTTGGTTCACACAAATCTGAAACTGGTAACAGTTTGATATGAGAATTAGCGTGATGTTTTAAGGATAATTGTTGTCTGTCTCTCTCTTTTTTGAAAAGGGATGGCTCTACTTACTTGTCCTTCCAATGCCCTTTGCTTGCCAAGAAAATAGCATGTTGTCCATTTGCATTGAATGTCAAGTGACTCTGATTTTCTCATTTCCTAAAATATAAAATGAACTTTGTGATACTTGTAACCATAATAAAACGCTAGATCACTGGGATTTTTGATAAGATTATTGGCTCATCTGAATTTTTGGTTTCAACAAGAACATACCCAGTGTCCGAATCTCTAGTTACAACAACAACACACCCAGTGTCTAAATCTCTGGTTAGCATCTCAAATATCTTATATGTTGGTTCTCGTTCTTGTTTTAAGTTCTTAGATAAGTGTTTTTATCTCTTATTTGGACCATACACTTATGGCATTTTATGACTTTTTATACTGAAGTTCATCAAGGATTGTATTGCTGAAAGGGGTTGACAAAGATGGTTTTGTCTGGTTAGTTCTGCTCATCCTTATGGCAGTGCATTCTAAATGTCATTCAGAAGATACCAGTTTGTTTTTCATTCTTATTATATCTAGTCTTCCCTGTGCAGGTACACCAATTATGAAGGCAGAAAGGGTCAACAATTAGCTGAAAATCCTCATGCGGCACTCCTCTTTTACTGGGATGATTTGAATCGCCAGGTATAGCCTGACTTAAGCTATCTATAATAGAAATCTGTCAGTTTTCTTGTTCTTATCCTTCAATGAGAAAGATTTAAGCAGTCTTTTAGGAGTCTATCAATGCCCTGTTTTCTATTGCTAGCATAGACTAAAATTCAAGTGTTTGCATCTCTCAGCATTTTGGTTGAACATGGAAAATGTACTATTTATTCATACTTCGCTAGACTTTCTTAGTTGCCTGCCAGATTAAAGGGATGTATTTTAATGTTTGTAAGTGTTTATATCAAGCACTCATTTGATGTTGTGTTTTATGAATAAAAGTTACCTATTACAAGAAACTCAAAGCCACAAGTGCAAGCTACATTGGTTGTTGAATAGTATGCCATGGTTGTATCTCCTGCTGCCGATGAATTACTGTTATTGATTATAAAAAGTTTTTTTCTTTGAATGAATCTTAAAACAACAGTATGGTCTCTAGGTAAGAATTGAAGGACCTGTGCAAAAAGTTTCTGATGAGGAGTCTGAGCAATATTTTCACAGCCGTCCTCGAGGAAGTCAGATTGGTGCTATAGTTAGCTCGCAGGTCCTCCAGTTCTCATAATATAATTCTTGAATTGTTTCCTTAACCCTGTTGTTCTATAATTTTCTTTTATTTTCCCATATAATTTGCTTACATTTGTCTCTTGCTTTTCCTTAGAGCACAATTATTCCGGGAAGGCAAGTTCTCCTTGACGAATACAAACGATTGGAGGCAAAATACTCTGACGGGTTAGTATCTAGTTTAACTAATCAACTGCCTTGGAATGCCAAAGCCAAATGCTATGATGTTTCTGTATCTGCACCATTGAAAACATTGTTCTCCTGTTCTCATACTTCTGATCAAATTTATCTCCTGTAATCTTTTACCCTACTTCAGGAAATATGTCATATATATTAAATTTCCTCCCCCAATTCACAATCCCTTTAAAAGGAAATTTGAGCTACTCAAACTTGAGCTCTACTGTACATGTTGCTATCTGACTCCAGTTGGAAAATTATGTTAAATAAATTTATTAAATAATGAAATTCCGATCAAATAAATTAAGTGAAAAGTGAGAGAAACTCAAACTTAACTCATAGTTAATATTCAAGCTAGTTGTTACTCCCAAGTTTTACCATTTTATATTTCTTAGTAGTCCCCCCCACCCCCCACCCCCCCACCCCAACCACCACCACCACACACACACACCCCGTGCCTAATAAAGCTCGGACTTGCCTTTTGCTGAGGTGTGACTTCATATATTTAAACTTAGCCCTCTCAGGTTCAATTTAGGATCAGCTTCAGAAATGGTGCTTAATGAGCTCAGTTAAATTGTTCAGTTCCTATTTTAGCATATTTGCTATTATGTATTTCTGTGTTTTCATGTTCGTGTATTATTAAAACCAACTAATGATGTCTCCTACAATCTGATTTTTTTCTTAAAAATTAAAAATAAATTGTCTCCTATAACCGTTTTAGTAATTTGTCATTTCTCTTCCCCCACTTCATGCACGTAAATTTCACTCCCATATCCTTGTAAAGACTTGAGAACTTGTTTTGTCTCATCTGCAGAAGTGTGATTCCCAAACCAAAGCATTGGGGAGGCTACCGGCTTAAACCTGAAAAGTTTGAATTTTGGCAAGGACAGAAATCTCGCTTACATGACAGGTATTGACTACAGGGTGTCTCATCTGAAGACTTCCATATTATATGCTAGGAATAAAGTGTCAGCAGAGAAGAAACATGAAGCGTTAGCAGATTTCTTTTGTTATTTGCAAGAGAAATGTTAGGGATGCAGTTTTCTAGGTAGCTCATCATTTAGATGAGGAATTTGATATAAAACTATAAGAATGGAGTGGAAAAAGAGACAGGAATATTTAGCTATACACAAACAATTTAGACAATGAGTGGATAACATTGAATAGATTTGGGAGAATTTAATTATCCATGACCTAGGGAACTTCAAGACTTCATATAATGCTCCATGGTGAACAATTTTCCAACTTATCACCTGACATAGGCAAACGGTTTATTGAAACTCTCATACGTGAGGTGTGTGAATACTGTCCTAAGTTTTAAAACTGCAAGTATCCAAGACTGTTTTCATATTTGAACTGCACTTTGATGAGATATCCACATTAACTTTCTGGCTCTTTAGATTTTGAAGTTGCTCTTCTTTCACATAGTTTATGGCTGAATTTGGTGTGCGCTATCGCAGGTTGCGTTATATCCCGGAAACAGTTGATGGAACGACAGTGTGGAGGATTGAGCGATTGGCTCCATGACTACTTGTGTTGAGAGCATCCTCATTATGAAGATGCCAATTTGTTATGCTTCCTTCCATTAGCCATTCCTTTCCCTTTCTCCTCTCTCCGCCTATTTGATCATGTGCGTGTATACTGCGGAGTCGAGGTAATTTTCTTGGCACCAATAGAATATGTTACCAGTTTTTATCAGATTACTGATTAATTGTGTATAATAGAGATTTTCATGTGATTACATCATAAGTAACACGATATCATTAATCCTTTTTGCAGTCAGTCGGAGGACTTATTGCATGACTTGAAGCCGTCATATTTGTTTCTAGTTACGTTACTCCTTTGAGATTTTGTATGATAAAAAGCTAGAGAACGAGCCTGTAAAATTATGAGATTTTGTATGAGATTGGTTAAGGTTTTTATTATTGAACTCATTTAATTTTTAAATTATGGGTTCATAGTTTAAATCACATGTGTCAAATATGGAAACTTCTTGATTCTCAAGTAACACTAATTGGCCAAGCAAGTGAAACTATATAAAGGGCTATGGGCAAAGTTTTTCTTGAAAAGAATTTGAGAAAAGTTCGCTTAAACATCAAATCAAGAGAGAAAAAAATGTCTATTGCTAGTATTCGATATCACTCGGAGAAGGAATCACATCAAAAGCTTGCGGGAATGGAACTTGGAGAGGCCAAACTAGTGCTATTCCCATCAAGAATCATAAGGGCGGATCCGTCGTGGGCTATTGAGGAAATTATATATACACTAGTAAAGGAAATAAAACTAGTGGCAGTGCTACTACTAATTGGCTGATGAGAGAGTACTTCGTGGGGGATGATTTCTTCAAGGTAAACAACATTTCCAAGCAAGATTGTGCACTATGCCGAATCAAGAAGCACATAAGAGGGAAAAAGGATGATGATGATGATGCGGTCAATATGGAGGAAGACGATGCTATGGAAACAATCCAGGGTATGTTGCTTGGACCTGATGCTGCAGTGTGTTACACAAATGTAGGAGTTATAGAGGATAACTCGAGATTTGTAGGCTGATTCAGGAACAGGGTTCGAGATTTCAGCTCAAGATGATGAATTTAGAAGAAGAGAGAAGAGAATAGAATAGAGAGAATTTTAGAAGAGAAACTGATATTTTTTATTATGATCCTTCATTTTACATGTTCTCTATATATCAATGAAAATGGAATACCTAAGAATACATTTGTAACCAACTTTTAATAGAATTGAGAATGATAGTAAACTGTCTAACTAATTGGCAGTTATAACTGTTTTCCAGAACTAGTTGCTGATCTAGACTAAACTTCTTTTAATCTCCATTATGTGAAGTCGTTCAATCATTATTTCGTGTATCAACACTCCCCCCAACAAGAGATCCTTGTCCATAAGGATTAAAAAAAGGAAATCTAGTCAAGAACGCATTGTAGACCTCCCAAGTAGCCTCATCAGCGGATAGGCCTTGCCACTTAACCAAGACCTTAGCAACAACCTTATTACCCTTCTTCACCATCCTTCTTTGCAAAATACTCTCCGGAGAGGGGCAGTGAGGATGAGAAATATCCAAGGCAGGGGGATAAGAGATAGTAGCAGATAGCTCATAACACTTCTTCAATAATGACACATGCACAGTAGGGTGAATCTTGACATCAGCCGAAAACAAAAGAGTATATGCTACTGGCCCAACCTTCTTGATGAGCTGGAAAGGACCATAGTACCTAACAAACAATTTGTGATGATACTTAGTAGACACAGTTTGTTATCTGTAAGGTTGAGTTTTAAAGTACACCTAATCACCAACGTCAAAGGATCTGTCACTCCTATGTACGTCAGCCTGATGCTTCATTCTCAGTTGATCCCTAGTCAAATGGTGCTTGAGAAGTTGTAAAATCAATTGTCTATGGAGAAGAGAATTATCAACTTCAGCCGAAGCTGATTCACCCGGAAGGTAAGGCAAGTGCAAAAGGGGAGGTCCGCCATACAATGGTTCATATGACGTCATATAAATAGCGGAATGATAGGATGTATTGTACTAGTATTTAGCCATAGTGAAATAATTTGACCAATTAGAAGCATCTTTACTACATAAACACCTCAAATATGTCTCCAAACATCTGTTCAATACTTTCATTTGGCCATCAGACTGTGGGTGATACGCTGATGATGTGTGTAGAGGTGAATAACTCCTGCCAAAATGTGCTGAGGAAAATAACATCTCTGTCACTAATAATTGCATCGGGAAGAGCATGAATTTTCACTACCATATCCAAAAATACCTGAGCAACAGATGCAACAATATAAGGGTGTTTAAGAGCCATGAAATGAGCATATTTGTTTAACCTGTCAACCACCACCAATATGACTTCATAACCTCTAGAATTGGGAAGTCCAGTGATAAAATCCATACTGATTTGAGACCAAACTACATCAGGTATGACCAGCGGTTGCAATAAACCAGGAGAAGCTGCTAAGTCTGCTTTGTTCTTTTGACACACATCACAAGCATGAATAAACTTCTGAACATCAGATCTGAGCCCTTTCCAGTAGAAAAAAGTCGACAATCTCTTCAAGGTGGCCTCTATGCCTGAGTGAACGTCCTGAGGGGAAGAATGTCACAAGGTGATGATCTGAATTCTCAGCTGATGGTTATTTCCCACCACAAGTCTTCCTTTCCTCCTGAACTGATTATTATACCAAGTATACTGCTTGAGAGTGCTAGGAGAGGTTTGGAGTTGATGAATAAGAGCTTGTGTCTCATGGTCAGCATGTCAACTATCAATTATAGCCTGAAAAAAATCACAAGTAGCAGTGGATAGCACCAATAACATAAGTTCAGCACCTGTCACCCTTGATAAAGCATCAACCACTTTGTTTTCCACCCCTCTTATATTCAATTGTGTAGTCAAATGGTATTATTTTAGTCAACCACAAGAGTTGAGAGTTAGTATGCAACTTTTGTTCCATTAAAAACTATAAAGCTTTCTGATAAGTTCTAATGACAAACTTTTGACCAAGAAGATATTGTGACCATTTGGTAACAACCTACACAATAGTCAATAACTCTCTATCATATACCGATATGGCTACATGTTTAGGGGCAAGAGCTTTGCTAATAAAAGCAATGGTATGGCCCTCTTGTATGACAACATCACCAATACTAGTCCCACTTGAATCAATTTCCACAATAAAGAGTTTAGTAGCATCAGGTAAAGCTAAAACAGGAGCCTGAGTAAGTCTTTCCTTAAGAGTTGCAAATGTAGTAGCTGCTTCATTAGACCATTTAAAATTGTCCCTCTTTAAGAGGTCAGTTAATGGTCTAGCAATTATACTAAATCCCTGGATGAACCTCCTATAATAGCCGGCTAATCCCAAAAATCCTCTTAACTGCTTAAGAGTAGTAGGAACAGGCCAATTCTGCACAGCATTCGCCTTTTGAGGATCAGTAGACTCTCCATGCTCAGTAATAAAATGGCCATGGCCAAGATACTCAATTCTCAACACCCCAAAGAAATATTTACTTTCCTTAGCAAACAACTGGTGCTGCATCATAACTTCAAAAACAACTGTAAGATGCAACTAGTGATCTTCCAAGCTCTTGCTATATACAAGGCTATCATCAAAGAAGACTAAGACAAACTTCCTTAGGAAGGGTTGAAATACAAAATTCATAAGTCCCTAGAAAGTTGCTGGCGCATTTGATAAACCAAAGGGCATAACTAAATATTCAAAATGACCTGAGTGTGTTCTAAAAGTTGTTTTAGGCACATCCTCCTCTGCCATTCTCAGCTGATGGTAACTAGACCCGAGGTCAATATTTATTGTATTAACCCTTCAATGATATCCTTTTTCACAGATGGATATCTATATGGTCTCTTGTTTACAGGTTCAGTACCATGGTGTAACACAATCCTATGATCAAAAACACCTCTAGAAGGTGGTAACTGAGTAGGTTCTGTAAACAAAGATTGAAACTGCCCCAATAGACTTAATAAGCTTGCATCCGTTTCAGGTTGTTCCTTAGTTTCAATGGCATACCATTGCACATCACTATTCATAGAAGGAACTACTTGGATCATTCATAGTTGAGATTGACTACCTGAAAACTTAGCCATTTTTCCAGCTCCTGAGGCTGTGACTTGACTTCCTGCACCTCTATTACAATCTTTCTTCCCTTTTTAGTAGAATTCCATGGTGAGTTTCTTGAAATTCATCTTAATATCCACCAAGGTGAGCAGCCATTGAACCCCTAAAACCACCCCACAAGAACCTAGTGGTAACAACAAAAAATCAACAGAAAACTCAGCTCCTTATAACAACCAAGATATAGTGCACATCTTGTCAACTTGCATGTCATTTCCATTGGCTACTGCAACTTTTTCAGGAAGAACTGATCTGATAGGGCACCCCAATTATTGTACTAACTTAGGGTCAATAAAGTTGTGTGAACTACCAGTATCAATCAAGATGTGTAAAGGCTTTTTAAAGTGATAGCCAGTTACTTTCAAGGTCCTATATCCTAAGGAACCATTTAAAGCATGAATAGAAATTTCTAGTTACTCCATTGTGTTGGTCATCTCCACTTCTTGACTTTCTTTAGGATCTATCATTCCCAAAATCTGGTCATCAACACCCTCATCCTGCTCCTCTATTTCCAGCAAGTACAACTGTTTAATAGTTTTGTATTGATGACCAAAAGTGTACCTCTCATCATAGAAGTAACAAATACCTTTAGATCTTCTGTCATTCATTTCTTCAATACTTAATGATCTCCGGTTAACACTTTTTTGTGGCCCTGCATAACTAGTAGTTGGAGTTGGTAATAGTCCTGGTTTACTCTGCAACCTGTGCTCAGTTGACCTCTTAGATGTGTTGAGACTATGGAATCCACTGGATGGTTTGATGGCCGTAAGATATGCTTCTTGCATTCTTGCACTCTTATACACCTGTGAAAGTGATGTAGGTTGAGTAATATTCACAGTAATGTTCAGGTCAGGTTTCAAACCCCCAATGTAACAACTAATAGCATTTTCTTCAGACAATTTGACCCTAGTCAAATACTTCTCAAATACAGCCTGATATTCTTTCATGCTCCCTACCTGTTTGATCTTTTTTCAGCTCCTCCATAGGGTCATCAAAGTCAGTCCCAAACCTATCCACCATAGCCATTACGTAGTCCATGTAGGCGGTTGTAAATATTGCCTATACCTCATAAAAGATAGATGCAACTGAATAGCTTCTCCCTCAAACTGCAAAGCTGCAATAGAAACCTTATCCTCATTAGCAATATTTTCCATGGAGAAGAATTGTTCAATTTTGAAAAACCAGGATCGTAAATCATCCCCAAAAAATCTCAAATAATCCATTCTCGACCATCTTGATAAATTGGAATTGTGAGTGTTATAGCTTGCAGGTCTTTTATCTTTGCCTTCTTTCTTCTAAATGTCGAGGTCCAGAGGGACCTGTTCTATCCAGAGGAGATTTCTCCCTCCTATTTTCTCCAAATTGCACCAACTGTCCTTTCAATTCCATCACTACTTGATCCACTCTTTTCAAGCTAGTGACCTTGTCACGCCTCAAATCCTATTGGGGCAGACAGGCACCCGTAGCAGTAAAGGCCCGAGAGAACCAATCCATAACAATGTACTTCTCATGCATGTAACTATGACAACCAAAGGTTCTGACAAACAAGATGTTATGCATCAATAAGAATAACTACGTAGGCAAGCACAAAATTATATATACAACATCTGGCCGTTGAGGCCAGCACATCTAAAAGACAAGACACTACCATGTTTAACTTTACATTAGTCTACAAAGCCTCTAAAAGATACATAGACTTAGTTAGGGTCGGGACAAACCCCTTCCTTACTCTTGACTACTAGTTACTGAATAGCTGTGCTCATACTAGTGAGGTGTATTAGCTGAAGCACCTATGCCTGCAGCATGAAATACAGGTTCCCCGTGAGGAACGTCAGTACGAAGATATGTACTGAATGTGTAAGACTGAAGGTAACAACAAATGATACAAAAGCTCAATAGAAATCAGATACAGGTGAATAAGTAGTACTAGTAGACCACCTTTATATATAATTGTGGGATGACGTACATTACATTCTTTTCTTCATTTTTTACCGTTCTTACTTCATAATCTTTGTAAGCCATAAATGCAAATGACCAGCTGATCAGTGGTAAATAGATAAATTGGGATCGGCCCATGCTAGGCTTACGCACCTGAGCTGCCACCCACATAAGAACATTGGGATCGGCCCATGCTAGGCTTATGCCCCTGAGATGCCACCCACATATAAAGGTATCGAGATCG
>NC_061113.1:248391760-248498321 GCF_002878395.1 Capsicum annuum
TAGGGAATGACCAAAGTGCCTTTAAAATTTAAATAATGTCAAATCTGTCCTTTGGTGGACTGTTTTGATAAGCTAAAGTAGATCGACCATAACTCTTTGTTCCGATATTAGATTTGGGTGAAATTAGTATCGTTGAAAATATAATTCAAAGGGCTTTCATTGCATATAAAGTAGGCCACCCAGTTCGTCCTGTACAAGGAGTTATGGTCGTTTGAAGTTGACCCTAAAAATCTATTTTGAGAGGATGAAGTAAAACGAGTATAACTCCTTACTCAGACGTTGGATTTGGATGAAACCAATTTCATTGGAAAGAAGACTCAAAGATCTTTCTTTTAATAGGTCGCAGCTCTCCCGGTTCATTATATTAAGAGAGTTATGATCATTCGAAGTTGACCCAAAAAATTGGCTGGCCTCAGTAGTTTGTGTGCGGGAAATTTTCCTGCACATTTACTATTCCCAAATATCCCGGCCACCGTTTTATAGTTTCGAACATGCTCGATTATGTCCTAAACCTATCTGTTTTTGGAAATCTTTATATCGTTGGAAAGCTTATTCAATAACCTTCGCATGGAACCATCGACGGGCAAATTCCGGTATAAAAAAAAATAAAAAAAATTAATTCCATATAAATAAGACCAATACACGTACTTGAATACGTCAATACATGTACTTGAATACGGGGTGTTACACTAGTACTCCATGTAATCGAACTGTCTCTTTGATATATAATTTGGCATAATCTTCAACTGTATAAGTGGTCCTAACCGGTAGGAAGTGTGCTAATTTAGTAAGCCTATCAACTATCACTCATATGGAATCCTATCAACTATCACCCGTATGGAATCAAACTTTTGAGATATATGAGGCAAACCAGTAACGAAATCCATGTTGATCACGTCCCACTTCCAGATTGGAAGATCTATACATTGCATATAACCCCCGGGCTTTTGGTGCTCTACTTTAACTCTTTGACAATTTAGATATTCGGCTATAAATTCTGCAATGTTCTTCTTCATGTCACCCCACAAATACATTCCATTCAAATCATGATACATTTTAGTTAGCCCCGGGTGGATGAAATACCTTGAATGATGTGCCTCTATCATAATCCTCTTTCTTAGCCCATCTACATTAGGCACACATAATCTATTTTAGCACTGAAGTACTTCCTCTTGTGTTAGCTCAAATGACTTTGTCATACCACATTGTACATTCTCCTTAAGTTGAAATATTATGGGATCTGCATATTGCTTCTCTTTCACTTCAGCTACTAATAAAGATTTTGTCGCATTATACACAATAAGCCCTTCATCTGGAGTTTCAAGAAGGCGAACCCCCAAATTGGCTAGTTGGTACAGATCTTTAGTCATCCCTTGTCTTTCTATAGATGGAGCCATAGTCTTCCAACTTAACACATCTGCTACCACATTTGTTTTCCCCGGATGATACAAGATATCAACGTCATAGTCTTTTAATAGCTCAAGCCATCTTCGCTGCCTCAAATTTAAATCCTTCTGATTAAAGATATACTACAGACTCTTGTGGTCAGTATATATGTCAACATGATTCCCATAAAAGTAGTGACACCATATCTTTAAGGCAAATATAACCACTGCTAGCTCTAGATCATGCGTTGGATAATTTTTCTTATGTGATCGCAATTGTCTTGAGGCATATGATATCACTTTACCATATTGCATCAACACACATCCTAAACTAATTCTTGAAGCATCACAATACACTGCATACCCTTCTGTGCCTTCTGAAAGTACCAATATGGGTGTAGAAGTCAACTTGTTCTTTAGATCTTGGAAAATCCTTTCACATGCATCATTCTATTAAAACTTGGAAGCTTTGTGTGTTAGCTTTGTTAAAGGTGCAGAAATTGAAGAAAACCCTTCAACGAACCTCCTATAATAATCTGCCAACCCAAGGAAACTACGAACCTCTGTAGGCATCATAGGTCTTGACCAGTTCTTCACAGTTTCTATCTTTTGAGTATCAACCATTATCCCTTCATCAGATATAATTTGACCCAAAAATGCCATAAATTTTAACCAAAACTCTCATTTAGAGAACTTTGCATATACAATCATGAAGAATCTGTAACACCTATTGTAAGTGACTGGCATGGTCCTTTTTTGATCTCGAATATACCAAAATATCATCTATAAAAACTATCACAAATACATCCAGGAATGGCTTGAACACCCTATTCATCAAATCCATAAAAGCTGCAAGTGCATTAGTTAGCCCAAAGGACATGACTAGAAACTTGTAATGACCGTATCATGTTCGAAAATTTGTCTTGGGTATGTCCTTCTCTTTGACCCTCACTTGGTGGTAATCTGACCTCAAATCAATCTTTGAAAAGCACTTGGCGCCTTGCAACTGGTCGAATAAGTCATCAATTCTCGGAAGGGGATATTTTTTCTTAATAGTCACCTTATTCAGTTATCGGTAGTCAATACACATTCTCAATGAGCCATCTTTCTTACGCACAAATAACACTGGTGCACCCCAGGGAGACATACTAAGCCTTATGAATCTTTTTTCTAGCAAGTCATTCAATTGCTCTTTCAACTCCTGTAATTCTGTCAGGATTATTCTATACAGAGGAATTAAGATTGGTTGAGTACCTGGAATTACATCAACACCAAACTCCACTTCTCGTTCTGGTGGCAAACCTAGAAGATCTTCAGGAAATACATCGAGAAATTCATTTAACACTGGAATAGTTTGAAGAGTTGGTGGCTCTACATGTGTATCCTTCACTCTAACTAGATGATATATGTAACCCTTGGAAATCATCCTTTTTGCCTTAAAATATGAAATAAATTTACCTCTTGGCGCACCAATGTTACCCCTCCATTCAAGGGTTGCCTCTCTTGGAAAATAGAAATACACCCTCTTAGTTCAGCAATCTACTGTGGCATAACAAGAAGCCAACCAATCCATACCCATTATATCATTAAAATCTACCATTTCTAACTCAACCAGGTCATCCATTGTATCCCGACCACAAATAGTTATTATACAATTCCGATACACTCTCCTAGCTATAATAGATTCACCAACCAGCGTAGATACTTTAAATGGCTTAACTAACAATTTTGGTGTCCTTTTGAACTTTCCAACAACCAATGGAGTGACATATGATAAAGTAGAACCCATATCAATTAATACATATACATTATGTGAAAATATGGATAATGTACTTGTAACCACATCCGGAGAAGACTCTAAATTTTGTCGATCTACTAGAGTATATGTACAATTCTAAACTCCACTAGAGCTAGCTACTTCTTTTGAACCTCTACCACAACCTATAGGCTGTACACCCCTACCTAAAGAAGGCACCAATGATGATGATGCAACGGTTGATCCAATAAGTTGTGCCATACCACTCATGCCTCTTTGTAGGCATTCTCTTATCATATGCCCCGATGTACCACACCAAAAGCAAGAATTTGTCCCAAACTGACATGTACCTAAATGAAGCTTTCCACATTGTTTACATGGCTTTCGATGAGGCCTTAATTGGCTCATACTCCCATGATCTTAATACCTTATTGTTCGTCAACTCTAACTCTCACTTCTTTGCCCAAACTGTTTGTCTTTGGACCTTTGAAACTGTGGTGGAGCACTAGCTATAGGATAAGAAAATAATGGCCTAGGCGGTCTATTAGAAAACCAAGACCTAAAGCCTTGGGATTCCATGAACTGCCTGGAATACTCTCTTTCCAATTCTTATGTTCTTCTTTGCCTCTGATCCTCCATTTTTTGTGCAAAAGCTTGTATCCTTGCTATGTCCATGTCTTTGTTGAAAGCAGCAATAGTACAATCTCTAACCAAATATGGATCCAATCTATCCATATATCTATGAACTCTATCATCCATAGTAGCTACTATATTAGAAGCATACCTAGCCAAAGAGTTAAATAGGAGGTTGTACTTTCTCACGCTCATATTTCCTTGGCGAAGATTCAGGAACTGGTCTGCACGGGCCTGTCGAATCTCAAACGGAAGGTAATGATCAAGAAATATCTCTTTGAATTCTTTCCAAGTAGTTGAAGGTGCATCAATACCCCTAGATCGTTTTCAGTCTTCATACCAATATATAGCCTCCCCTTTTAATCTATATGCATGTAGCTCCACTGTCTCCTTACCCGATACATGCATGACATCTAGAGCCCTTATGATTTGATCAATAAAGTCGTGTGGGTATTCATTAGGATCTGATCTAGTGAACGTGGGAGGATCCAATTTAAGAAAATCCTGTGTCCATAGGCTAGATGCCCTATCTACACCACTAGAACTTGTGGTTGGAATTGTTTGTCCTTGAGCTTGCCCAGAAACTATACGAGCCAATAATTGCACCGTATTCCTTAGATCTTGGTCAGTAGAATTAATAGGTGGTTCTGAGGATGCGGTTCTTCTCCTCCTTAGTTCTTCTGGAAATGGAGAAGTAGAAGAAGTTTGTGATACAAACTCAGCTTGAGCCTCACTTTGATTAGCTTGTGAGGTAGCCAACCCTTCTCCGACAGCCACGTCTACTCGTTTACCTGTATTCTTACTTCTTGTAACCGGCATCTTTACTATAATAAGAAAAAAATAGGTTTAGTGTTTAAATATGACTTCACCTACGACTTGGGCTCTATTGCACGATCTAAGATGTGAAAAAAGAAACAACCCCTAAATGCCCATAGCATCTTGTTTATAGATGTGGTGCACAACACACCCATAAGCAAGACTCTATGTAGACACAACTTTGTAGACTCCCTAGGACGACCTGCTCAGATACCACTTTTGTAACGCCTCAAATCCTATTAGGGAGAACAGGCACTCGTAGTCATAAAGGCCCAAGAGAACTAATCCATAACCTTGTACTTCTCATGCATGTAGCTATGACAAACAAAGGTTCTGAAAAATATGATGTTATGCATCAATGAGAATAACTACGTAGGCAAGCACAAAATTATATATACAACACCTGGCCGTTGGGGCCACCACATCTAAAATACAAGACACTACCATGTTTAACTTTACATTAGTCTACAAAGCCTCTAAAAGATACATAAACTTAGTTAGGGTCGGGACAAACCCCTTCCTTACTCTTGACTACTGCACAATACCAAAATATATGAAACAGACTCGGAAACCCCTGAATCAACCTGGATCTCACCGATAGTCACTGAATAGCCTGTGCTCGTACTAGCGAGGTGTATTAGCTGAAGCACCTATGCCTGCAGCATGAAATACAGGTTCCCCGTGAGGAACGTCAGTACGAAGATATGTACTGAATGTGTAAGACTGAAGGTAACAACAAATGATACAAAAGCTCAATAGAAATCAGATACAGGTGAATAAGTAGTACTAGTAGACCACCTTTATATATAATTGTGGGATGACGTACATTACATTCTTTTCTTCATTTTTTACCGTTCTTACTTCATAATCTTTGTAAGCCATAAATGCAAATGACCAGTTGATCAGTGGTAAATAAATAAATTGGGATCGGCCCATGCTAGGCTTACGCCCCTGAGCTGCCACCCACATAAGAACATTAGGATCGGCCCATGCTAGGCTTATGCCCCTGAGATGCCACCCACATATAAAGGTATCGAGATCGGCCCATGCTAGGCTTATGCCCCTGAGCTGCCACTCGTTTTACAGATTTACGTTACTTAGTTTATTTAGCCTTTGAGATTGTTACTTTGGTGGTCATAACATTATGGTACCTTGAAACAGTAATCTACTAATAAGAGACATGTAAACGGACACTTAATGCAACAACAATGAGGTAGGGAGCTGTTGGCACACAAATGAAGTGTTTAGGAGCTGAAAATAACACATGGGTCTTATTTGAGTAAACGGAGAACTCCTGAAATTCTCTAGTGAAAATAGACGTGCAGGTTTAATAGTAAGCATGTATTGAGGTGTTTTAACATGTTAGAGAGTGGGAAAAAGGTCATTGACTACATGGGATATAATACGCTGCCATTATGTATCACTTGTTATAGGATAACCTTGGAATCTTACTTGATGGACCAAATGTCCGATTTCATGCCAAAGAGTGCAAAATAGAGTATGCCTTACATACCTGGTTATATAACTCCGAAACTAACCCAACTTGACTTCCCGTCTTTTAGATTACTTATCTACAATAGAATATATGGTAAACTAGTATTAGCAACCAATCAACACATTTGGGTTACTTAACTTCACCAAAACAGTAACTGGGTAGTAAGCACTTAATCTATCAATCAAGGGTGTTATTTTAACCCTTTTCTCCTCCAATTACACCTATATACCATACATGTTCTTATAAAATTCACCGAAATCACCTCATCTTCATTACACCCTCCAAACAATACGTAAAACAGATTGGGCATTAAACACATACAATAATTAATTCGGTGGTGTACCGCCACACCTTTCTTTTATATTTCAATTCAAACTAGTAAAAATTGAGAAGGGCCTGAGAGGATGAGTAAAGAGGATTACTTACCTAGTTAGTTTGGATACATGTCTCGAGTTTCGAGTTCCACCAAAATTCATTTGATTTCGGAATTAATTATTTGACTTAGCTAGTGCATTTTTATCACATACAAGATTACGGAGAGGTAGTCTCCGCTGGAAAAGCTGATAAAGCTGTGAATGTTTGCCTGTCTATGCATAAACATGGTTGCCCTCAGGATTTGAGTTCTCTCAATTCATTTCTTGACGTGCTATGCAAATCAAACGGGCCGAAATGGCTCATATGTTGTTCAAGATGTCTAGGAGCAGGTTTAAAGCTGATACAATTAGTTATAATACACTTGCTAATGTGGTTTCCTTCATCAAGAATAAAGAAGGGAAAAAGTTACCCGTATACATATGTGATTCAAACAGGATGTCACTGGCCTTTCTATGTGGTGTATAATACCAATAACAAGTACAGAATTATCCAGTAGAAGGGAAAACAGAAACACTTTGAGATGCACCTCCTTCAAGTCATGGGCTGTAGTCTGAGCACCCTGCTAAGTCTCTGTGCTCATGACTCATGAGCAGCTGTATAACGATAATTGTGTACTTTTTAATTCATTTCCGTCTCAAATTCTTCATGTTCATCATACTTATCCACATCTTACCGCACTCCAAGAGTGAATTTCACGAGAAGTGACAAACATGCTCATGAGCAGCTACATAAAGATAATGCCATGCTTTTGAAGTTATTTTCATCTAAAACTCTTCACACTCGGCATGCTTGTCCACATCTTACGACACTCCAAAATTGAATCTCGCGGAGTCACAAACCCACCTCAGATTTAGAGCCTTACTGTTTCATTAGGCTTCAAAAGGGCACTTTATTTCGTTGCATACATACGCTGTTGTGCTCACAATTTAAAATGGCAGGGGAGGCGGCCATATTTGCTTACCAACCTCAAGAATCTCCCTTTGCCCTTCTCAATTTCCCCTTCATCACAGAAAGTATCCATCAGATAACAACGTTGCAGTTTTGAACATTAAAATCTGATATAAACATACACACCTGAAAAGGTTTTAAATTTGCGTGGCAGCAAACTCTCGAGCAATTTACCAACCTCTCTTTCGCGGTTGAGCAATTTGAAAAGGTTTCTTGGGGCAGATACCAGATATGTTAAGAATCTCAGGGTTGCTAACTTTTTTAGGCCGAAAGAAATCAGCTAAATGGATATGAAAAGGGCAATTCTTTAGGCGTATAAACAAGCAATCTCTTGGTTTGTCAAAGTATAACTTCTTCATTTCTTTCTCATACGTTAGGTGTGTGAATAATGCCTTAAGTTCTAAAACTGCAAGTATCCAAGACTTTGTTTCCATATGTGAACTGCATTTTGGTGAGATTTCCTCATTAACTTCAGCATGTCTGCCTCTTTAGAAGTTTAACTTGCTCTTCTTCCCCATATAGTTTATGGCTAAATTTGGTTTACCTTAATGCTGGTTGTGTTATATCCCCAAAACAGTTGATGGAACGACAGTATGGAGGATTGCGCGATTGGCTCCATGACTACATGTACACATACGTGTATATTGTGGAGTCGGGAACTTTCAAGGCATCAATAAAATTCGTTAAACATTTTTATCAGATTACTGATCAATGTTTATAATAGAGATTTTCATGTAATTATATCATATATTGACATGATTCTACTAATCTTTTTACGGCCATAGAACTTACTGCACGGTTCTGCAACTTAATGCCGTTATATTTGTTTCTAGTTACGTTTCTCATTCGATATTTTGTAAGATAAAAAATGCTACACAACGACATGACTATTGTAGTCACAAGTTTGGTCAGCACTGTCGATTTCACAATACTGTATTCTGTGTTTATGTAACTAACCATTATCAAGAACAAATTTACCCTGCGTGATTTCACAAGTGGGGTATGATCAAGATAGATTGTATATATTTGGTGAGAAAAGACATAAAATAACTATTGAAGATTTTCTCGAATTTGCAAAAAGATAGTTAAACTTTGCGTGCGATCTATTACACCAAAAAATTTGTACAAACCCTTATAAATAGATCATTTTGAATGATTTTGAGCCAATAAAGTGATCATGGCCATTGGAGCTTGAATGAAGAAAATTGGCTGCAACTATCAATTAAAAACTGCCATGTGTAATTAAATTTGACAATTATTTTAAATCCCTTCTCCTCCTTCGTAAAAATTCGATTTTCCCAAACCTCCATTATTATAGCCATTGGAGCTTGATTTCAAAAAGGTCGCTCTCTTCTCAGCGAACTCAGCCTTAAAAACACTTCCTCCATTTCATAATAAATGAATTGTTGAATTTTGACACACATATTAAGGGAAAAAGCATTAAAGATATAAATTTAACACAACTTTTCATTTTTATCCCAAAAAAAAAAAATCGACTTTGTAATACCTTTTCAAAAGTTAATTGGTTGTCAAATCATAAGGACAAATTTGAAAAAAAATTCAATGATTCACTTAATTCACTTATTCCGAAACGGATGGAGTAAGATTTTTCATTTATGTTTTAATTTTTCCTTATTTTTCAGTCATCGAAGCTTTAATTTCTTCTTAATTTACTTGAAATTTTTGAAATCAAGTTCTATTTCTAATTAGGTTTTGAGGGAAAAAATTTCTACTCAAAGTACATTTCAGTCGACAAGAAAAAGAAAGAGTAAAGAGAGAAAATATCAGCTGAAATAATTACTATTTTTGAAGTGAGTTACTATTATTGGGTGTTGTCGCTGGAAATTAATGTCGTTACTGGTTTGGGGTCCGTTCCAATGAGACAAAGATGAGGGAGTTAGATATGGTGCAGTGATCGAGTTTAGGTGGCAGGTCGGTGGTTGTTATTTGCATGTTAATGACTGTGAAGGCTGTTAATGGCAATGGAGGTTTGAGGAGAAAAAATGGAAGAGAAGTTAAAAAAAATTAAACTAATTAATTGAAAAAAAAAAAGTGATCTCCACGCGCTTAAATTTAGACTAGAATTGAAGATAAAATCATCAAAATAATTTATTTATACTGATCTAGATAACTTTTGCGGGACCTTTTAATAAATTCAGACACGTATCTTTTCTCTTTTTTGGCCGATAAGAAGCTATTTTCAATAAATCTTCAGCTCACAAAAAGTATATCATAAACCACTGCTGCGCTTTGTGAAATCAAATACGAGTAAATAGCTACAGCCTTTGTTCCCCTGGGGTTTCGAGTTGTCACTTTGCTATTAGGAAAACGACCCTACATAATTAAGACAAGACTGATGTAGAAACTCCAGAAGCATCTTTTCAATTTAATAGATTCTAAAAATAACGGCTATGCTTTTCCAATAATTTTGTTTGTTTCTCTTTAGGGAAAGGGGAAAGTAACAATTGTTTTCCCGAAAAAGAGTATGAAGTAAAACGTACAATAATAATTGAAGGAAGTAACAAGTATCGTTTGTTGTGTTTTGGAGCTGAACAACATGGAGGACAGAGAAGAGATATCATATGTGAACCAGCAAGAAGCCATAGAAATTGATCGGATGTTGATGGGTCCTCTTGCTTTTACTGTGGATCAGCTCATGGTTTGGCCTCTGAATTTTTAAATTCACTACTATGCCCTAAATTTCTCTAGTTATCCATCCCTAAATTGGGTTTACTTGTTATTGAATTTAGGAATTGGCTGGCTTGAGTGTTGCCTCTGCAATTGGAGAGGTAAGTTGTGTCATAGCATAAGTATACTGTTACAATATTGTTCCATGTGTAGCACTAGACTTCATTTATTTTCAACAGTGAGAAACAATAAGAAAGAGGGTGGTTTTTTAGTAGTGGAACATTTGTGGTTCTTCAATATCGGAATCCTTTGCTCGTGCTATTGATAAATTATCGTTGTTGGATGGTGCAAACAATTTGTTAACTAGAGTTCGTGTAGTCATTTACTCTACAACCTATTCGATTAAACTAGATGACCCGATCCTAATTGTTTTCATCTGCCAATCCATTTATCATCTAATTGAAAGAAAAGTATTTGTGTCCCTAGTCGGGTAGAAACCATAGTTAAAGATCATTTTTTTGGGAGCGTAGGTTAGTCGAAGAATAAATTGATATCAAAGCAAGTAACCTAAGGATAATTTGGTCAAGGGCGGATCCAGAGCATAAGTTGTGGTTTCACGGAACCAGTAACTTTTGCATAGATATTGTATATATTGTAAAAGATTCAGTAAATATTTAATTGTGAATTCATTTATTATTGTATGAGTATTAATTTGAGGTAGCTATAGAAAACCATAAGCTTCAAATCTTGAATCCGTCTCTGGATCTGGAATCGTGATTTGTTAAGCCTCGACAGGAAAGACAGATTATGTGTTAGTTTATAGACAAGCAATCACTTGTTTGTGAAAGTATCATTTCTTTATTCTTTCCTCCCTGGGATTGTCAAGACTACATGCATGTCATTTTTCCAGGTCTATAGTTCAAGTGAATATACTCGCGTGCTTGTTATATGTGGTCCTGGTAACAATGGTGGGGATGGTCTTGTAGCTGCTCGACACTTGCATCACTTTGGTTATAAGCCATCCATTTGCTATCCAAAACGGACTACTAAACCTCCTTTTGCTGGTTTGATTAGCCAGGTAGAGGATATGAAATGAAATTCTTGAACCTCAATATATCTAGTTTATTTGAGATGTTAATGGATGTGAGAATTTTGGTAGCTTGAGTCACTGTCAGTTCCATTCTTGCCAGTGGAGGATCTACCCATGCAGCTTTCAAGTGACTTTGAAATAATAGTAGATGCTATTTTTGGATTCTCATTCCATGGTAATATTTCCTTTCTCAGTTTCTGTTTGACATTTCCATTAGTTTTTCTCTTTGCTGTGAAGGCCAAGACTGTTATTGAAAGCTATATAACTTCTACAGCTGATTAGCTGTATGCCAAACTTGTTAGTCTTATTCTTTGCATAAGTTGGTTTAAGTCATTCATTATCCACCTTAACGTGGGTATGCAGCGTTGGAAGTGATTTGCTGTTATTGAGGACTTTGACCATCTGGTTCTTCTTTTCCTTCTACTTATTTAAGTCATATAATTTTACCTTGGAGCTAGCTAGAATATCTTTCCTTAAAACACAAAGCTAGCATTATGTAGATAAACTTTAGGTCTCCAAAAATGTCAAAAGTCTTTTTGAGCATATTAACTCTTTCCAGGGAACCCAAGGCCACCGTTTGATAGTCTCATTAGAAGGTTGGTCTCCATGAGAAAGCAGCAGCGCGCACATGAGAAAGCAGCTGTCATTATATCCGTAGACATACCTTCCGGGTGGCATGTGGAAGAGGGAGACGTTTGTGGTGAAGGCATTGAACCTGATATGCTGGTATGCAGTTGTTAAGTACTAACATTATCCAAAAAAAAAAAAAAAAGTACTCGCATTTTACTGTTATCATGTGTTTTACTGGGGGATAACTCTGCTTATCCTTTGAAAATCAAGGAAATACCTAAAGAAAATTTTGGACATACACTATGTAGGTTTCTTTGACTGCTCCAAAATTGTGTGCCAAAATGTTTTGTGGACCACATCATTTTTTGGGTGGAAGATTTGTTCCACAATCCGTCATAGACAAATTCAAGCTAAAACTTCCATCATATCCCGGCACTTCCATGTGTGTTAGAATTGGAAATCTTCCACAACCCAATTTATCAGCACCGAAAGGAATATTTGCAGCTTCTTTATCTCTTGAGGTGGAGGAAGATCCTATTGATCAGGTTGAGTTTGTAGAAAAGTCTATTATATCTGGATCTTTGACTCTCTTGTGGTAATTTTATCCCAAGTTTGCCGTATAATCCAGAAATGTATGCAAACTTCTTTCTTAAAGCTATACAGTATATTTATATTTGAGGCAATAAAGCCCCATTCTGATTGTAGTTTCAAAAGTGGCTTGGTGATGCATTGGCAGCTGGCGTCAAAGAACCCCATTATATGGTCATGTCAACAGCTGGTAAAGATGCAAAACCGTAAGTCTTTCTAGCTTCAATTTTCTAGTCTTTACATGGTGTGCAAGTTAATATAACAGTGATTTTTGCTTGATGTTGACTGGTATTTCTTCTTCCCAGTTCATCGCGGATGATATCATTGGAAGGAGTAAACAAAGATGGTTTTGTCTGGTGAGCTCCATAACTAATTCTGAAGTATACATAGTCTATTTAGTGACATCCTTCTTGCTTCTGCAGGCATACCAACTATGGGAGTCGAAAGGCTCGTGAAATTTCTGAAAATCCTCATGCATCACTTCTCTTTTACTGGTGTTCTTTGAATTGCCAGGTTAAAAACAATACCATCATTAGCACTTCTTGGAATTTGGGAGAGCACTAATACATAGTGACACTGTTATATTGGTGTAACTATTAACAACTTAACATACATGAAAATGTCCAGTGATAGCTCTAGAAATCCTGTCCTGGATATGCACTCGATGACTTGAGAGTAATCTGCATGATTGTGTTGGGGTAGATGAGTTACCGAAAAGATGCATTTAGCCTTTGCAGACTACTATCTATGCACAATTAGAATCCACGTTCAGTTTCACCATGATAAAAATAAAATGTAAAGAGATAGAAAGAGGAAGTAATTTTCATTATTATCATTGCATTTACTCTCTGAGATGTAATTAAATAACTTACTACATAATGCACTTACAATTAGATGATTATTCTTTCTGTGCTTCATTACAAATTCATTTGTAGATAAGAGTGGAGGGATTTGTGGAGCAAGTTTCTGACGAGGAATCTGATCAATACTTCTCTAGTCTTCCTCGAGATGCCCAGATTAGACCAATAGTTAGCAAGCAGGTTCGTCTAGTATTTTCAAAAACAGATTTTCTAGATTCCGATTTTTGCATTTCTGTATACGTGCATCAACAGTTAGTTTTCAATCTATTCTGCAAGTTCAGAGCACATCGATTAATGGACGAGAGGTTCTCTATCAACAGTACAAAGAATTAGAGGACGAGTACCATGAAAGGTCAGTAGTTTCACATAATTCTGGTCGTTCTTTCTTTTCTTGTCTGCAACTAGTGCTGCTCTGGTTTCAATATTCCATCTATGCCTAGCAGAAGTATTCTATTGATTGGGTTACAGTGTGTGATTGCTATCAGCATTTACAATATTTGGATCGAGTTCTTCAACCTTGTTCGAACATGTAAAAGACGTACTTTTCTGTCTGCGTTCTTGAAAATTTTCTGACCAAGACTTGTTGATTACAACTAATTGTACTTACGTATCCTTTCTCAAGAAGTTTGTGATTGTCTAGATTCAGGTGAACCCAAAAGCAATCCTTTTTTGCCTAACATGCAGGACTTCAATACCAAGACCCAAACACTGGGGAGGTTACAGGCTTATTCCAGAGTTTTTTGAGTTTTGGCAGGGAGAGGAATCTCAAGTGCATCTCAAGTATGTCCAAACCCATCTAGCTTTTATTTCATCGTGATAGACTCTACGGGCCCATCAAATGATCTCTGTTTAAATCCAAGTAGTCTGCACTAATTGATTTGGATTCAACAGAAAGACCACCTAAAAGTTTGGGTCGTGAATGGAGGGAAACTTTGACATACCTCTTATACCGCTTCATATATGGCATTGGAGTGAGTAATTGTAAATTTATTTTAAAAACTAGTCAGAAAAATCCATTAAGAGAGATGATAGAACAGATCTCCAGAATCAATAAGTTTAAAAGATGGAACTAGATGAGCAAATATGGGACAACCCTATAATATCTCCCACCAACTTGATGGAGTAGAACAAAGTTATTTTCCAACGGATCAACCTTGATAATTTGAGCTGAAATGATTCCTGATATTAATTGATGTTGACTTATGCATTTAAGCATGCTGTTGTTAACAGATTGCGGTACTATGTGGAGGAGATCGATGGAAGAAAAGTATGGAGAGTTGATAAATTGGTCCCACTATTAGCCGAATCAACATCTTCATTATGACTTACCATATTGAACCTTAGCAAAAGTTGCAGGCCATGACAGCAGCTCTCAATTAGATCTTCCCTTTTTATGTGTCCCTTCTGATTACCTTTTCTTGGGTCAGGATGTTGCCCTTAGGAGGTGATATTTCTGTATATATGTGTATGCCAAAAAGTTAACTTACATGTTATCTCCTTATATATATCTCCTTGTTGATTTGCATTTGTCCCTTCTACTTTTATTCCAGATGAAGTATCTTTTGTTTCTTTTTCCTTTTTGTGTCAAAAATTGGCTCTATGTTGGTCTCAGGTACAATTCCTAGTAGTGGCAAAAACAATAAAGTGATTTGTTCCCATCTATCCTAGTTTTGATGGATATTATTAGATGGCAATTATTAGATGAAATTGGCTCTGTAACTCCTGACAATTTCAGATGATGCAATCTTCTAATGAAAATGAAGTTCAGGGAAAGAAATCAAAAATGTTCTATATCTTCCCACCCCCTCCCCCTCATTTCCGCATCATGGCAATAATGAGAAACTCTTTCAGTTGCATTCTTCACTAGCCCTCCCCAATGTAACCATTGTATAACATTCAAATCACTTCCCTTATTTCTTGACCGCAGAGACACCATTTTTCGAGTGTCTAATGGACAGGTTAGGTCATGCCTCCAAAAGACAACTTAAACGCTGACAAATAGAAAAGGATTTGGGCAACTATGATCCAATTGAGCCGAGCAATAAGTTGATTTGACGGCAAAAATTAAGTCATTATGGGGCTGAGGATGAAGCTTCTGTCTAAGTTGATTAGAGTTTCTCATAAGTTGACTTGAAACTGTAGAGGTAGGAAACCCAAAATTAACCTGCAAATTGGATATTGAATTTACCTGACGCATCAAAAATGGATAGATTGGGGGTTGCACATTAACGAGACAATTACAGCCCTAAATTTATTACTTCTATAAAAACTCTGTTTTGCCAAAAGGCACTTGAATCCTTCCAAGAATCAATATTAACCGAAAAGATACGGAAAATGTACATAGAATTACTGTTGAATGCAACGAGAATATGCATTCGACCATGTCTAGTTCGCGAAGGCAGCTTATCCTGTTCTTAGCAAGAAAGAGAGCACATCAGGAGATCAGCTGAATTGGGTTCTTCCCAGCAACTTCCAAGTACCATGATTTCCATGCTTCCACATAATGTGCAAAGAGATCTTTCAGTGCTGTAACACACAAAACAGAAACCAACTTGTAAGCTCGAGAACATAACTAAGCTAAGATACAAGAATGATTTGTACCTACTTCATAATATGTCAGCATGGGGAAGAATTCGTACCAAATAAACAGTAAGTGTAATTTGTTAATTCCACATTTTATGCAAAAGTTGATTTGGTTAAACAATACTAAACGCATCTATATCATAGCTCAGAACAAGTAAACAGCCAGCAGAGCAATTTATGAAAAGACCACAACGGAAAAAGAGTTTTAACCTAATAATCCATACCCTGGTAGATCACATTAACGAGGGTAGATCAGTGGACACTACTTTTTGTTTCTAGTTTGGTCTGCCTTCTGACATTTATAATACTATGAACGATAATCAATTGAATCATACTAAAGATGAGAGGATCATATTGAGGATGGTAATTGAGGATGGTACTAAAGATGAAACTCAAGATACCTTGGTTGTGATATGGAGGATGGTAATTGAGGATGGTACTAAAGATGAAACTCAAGATACCTTGGTTGTGATATTGAGGATGGTAATTGGATGCTAGACTTTCCCAGTCATGAACCCGTTTCATTCTGTCAGACTGAGAAACTTCAGCTGGAGGTATGGTTGGAGGAGCAAATGGACCGAAGTGGTAACTCTTTTTGCTGCTTGTTAAACCGGGCTCCTGTTTAGGAATGTGAAAATCGTTTTCCGGGTTCTCACATTTCACTTCAGTAAGCAATTGTATCCTAGTTGCTTCATCTGAAATACCATCCATAGGTAGACCAACTCTGCTCCTCTTGATAGTTGAATTTGTAAGATCACTACCAAATACCCTCTTCTTAGATTCATTAGCACAAAGAGCATCAACTGATTTGTCTTCTGATCTTTCTCTCAGCCCCAACCATCTAAATGCTGGTTTCCTCGTCTCTGGGTGATGGGTCTGCAAGTCATGCAAGTAGCAATATCAGTAGCTAGAGTTTTTTGTACAAAAGGTTACCTAGGTAAGAGTTAAATTTTCATTATTCTGCTCAGACATTTTTCTTCCTGATGAATAAACACTTGAGGATAGTTACCTTCTCAATAAACTTCATCGAAGACAAAACATTAGCAATATCATACAGCCTCCTAACTTTAGCTGCATCAATAAGAAGAAAAGCATTACTTGAAGGAACATAGATTGGCAGCACAGTGGTATTAAAAGAAACCAACAGTTTGTGTATCGATATTAGTTATTCAGATTATTAAGCAAGAACAAAGGTATCGACTTACTTCTTGTCATCGCAGGAGGCCTTCCATCTCCTAACAGTATCTTTGCTGCCTCATCAAGGCAAATCATATCAACCTGAATTGAGTCACCACAAAGAATTAGGATCTGTAGAAAGCAAATTGAGAAACAAGCTACCAAAAGTTGAAAGTTTTAGCTTACATTGGTACAGAGGAAGAGCTTGACAAAATTCTGCGTAAGAAGTCCCAATGATTTTTCTCTCCTATTTTCTGTTATAACATAGGCCAATGTCTCAGAAAATACTCCCACAAAGTAGCTGTATTTTTCACATCAAAATAATTGAATTGCAATTTACAAGTACCACTTGAAAGACGGAAAAAGAAGCAGCAAATTTACCAGATTTGAAAGGGCCTGCAGAGTTGACACCAGAATTGGGGTTTAGTTTATCGGTCTGACTCGAATCAATTAGGTTGGAGTCTCTATCATCATCATCATCATCTGAACCCTGAGGTTATACGGAACAAAACTAATGAAAATCAATTATCCCGCTAAGACATAGGGCTAAACCAAGCAATATTCAAGAACAAGAACCGTCAATTACTTACCTTGACAGAGCTAGACCCATCAAATCCACTGCCATTATCTTTTAGACCCTCTTCCTATCGAATTATTAAATGACATGAGAAAAAACATAGCACAATTTACCCAGCCAAAAAAAGCAAAAATGGCACTTAAATAAGCCAAGATACAAAAGTTTAAACCAGTGTGCTTACCTTCAACTGTTCCAAAGTCCTCGGAATTGCTCCGAACCCTTTCCATGAATACCTATTCTTAGCCTTCCTTGCAAGAACCTGAATCAACAAAAAACCAACTATAAGATTTGAAGAAAAAAAAAACGAAAAATAGAATCTTTAATTCAAAAAGCAAAAACTGCTACAATTTCTATTAACAGATCTTACACCAATACTTTCAAGTACATTCACAATATCATAGATCCGCCGTCTTTCAACACCTATAAACGGCCCAAAAACACCCAATAAATACCAACCCAAATCCGAACCACAAATAAAAGGACTTAAGGATTACATCATTGTACCCAATCTCCGTGCAGCATCATCAAGCCCAATAGTCTCCACGCCTTCCCGATTATACAAGCTCAAGAAACTGCACAAACAATTCACAGAAAAAAAAAAAAAAGAATCAGCAAATCTTCAGATTCATACCTTCATACAAAAAACATCAAATCAATTACGGCCTCTAAAATTACATACTTAGAACATAGGAGACCAAGAGACTTCTGTTTTCGACAATACGTAGATCTAGAATCTTTAGAAGGATCTAAAGTTAAGGCCATAGTGATTTTCTTTTCTTTGACGAAACAAATTCAACTGTGTGTATAAGTATAACCAAGAGAGAAATGTGTTGTTGTGTTTTATGGGAGAAGAAGAAGGAGCCGTTAAGAAAGGGTTTGTTGACGTTGGCGGGGTGGAAATTAGCCATTGGAGGGGTTTTGAAAGTTTGAATTTCAGATTAAACAGCGGGAATTTGAGTTTCTCTCTAGATGGCCGCGCCTACTGGCACCTAAAATTGACGGTTTTAACCTTGTTACTGCTTGCTTGGTCGGTGCGTTTATACGAGGTTATATTTGGAAATTCGCAAGGAACATATGAAATGGGGGAATCTGATGATGACACATGCATAATCACGTGATTTGCTTTTTCCGCGTTGTTTTGAGTATAATAATGATTCATTATCGCTCTATTAATTGATGTTCAGAATAAAAAATAATTTTGACAAATAGATAATTGGATAAAATCTTAAGAAAAAAATTATCTTGTAGAATTTAAATTTTATGCACTGTAAATAACAAAATATTTCACACTATCAGATAAATTTAACCTACTATTGCAATTACCTAGTTTTTTTTATTTTTATGTAAAAAAATAGATAATTTACAATAGCAATTTAAATTTAAATTTACCTTATAATAGAAAATATTTTATACACTGTATCAGTATACAAAACTTAAACTCTTAGGGCCCATTTGGCCATAAATTTTTTTTTTCTTTTTCCTGAAATTTTTTTTCAAATTTTTAACTTTTCCGAAAATTATGGTGTTTGGCCATGAAAATTCAGAAAATTATTTTGAAGTTGGATTCCAAAAAGTGAAAACAACTTTTGGTTGTTTTCACAATTTTTCACTTCCATTTTAAATTTTCATTATTATTACATATAACCCCAATTTTTAAATTTTTACACAAACCCCTCTTATAACTATAATCAACCACTAATAAAAAAATTATTATTTGTATTTTTTATGGTATAACATCATTTTTAATTGTTACAGATATTCTAATCTCTTTTTCTTCTTTTAACCAAAATTTACTAACGTGAAGTAAATGGCAATCTATGGCGAAAATATATTAATTTTTGTTTTGAATGAACTATATTATAGAAATATAAGGTCTAGTACATTATTATATTTAAAAATGAGAAATTTAATATTTTTTCTTTATCATTCTAATTGTCTGTATATATCATATAATGGCTATTATGATTTTAATAAATTATTAAAAAGTGGTCAATAAAGTCGCATATCAAACATAATGTAACGATCCATATTTATGATACAATAATATTCAAGGAAAATCAATATCATCAATAAAGAAAAAGCAAAAAATTAGCACTAATCTATTCAAAAAAAAATTCATTCGTAAAATTTTTTAAAAAGACCAAATTCAATAAAATAATTTATTCAAGTGAAAGTAATTAAGCATTTTCATCAACAAATTTAAGAATATAAAAAATATATTTATATCCATCAATCATATTTTTATTCAAATTTTTGAAGTAACAATCATAATAATTAGTTTGTTGTTAATTATTTTATCAATTGAAGACATATAAATTATTTTCTCAACATTTGGTTGTATGTTAATAGGTAAATATGTAGTTGAGTGATTTTGATAATTTTTAAAAGTTGAGGGCATAAAATTATATTAAAAAAAAAATCAAAAGTCTAAAAAATAATTCAAAAAGGACATGGCCAAACATAACTCCCAACTCCAACTTCATCTTCAACTCAGACTCCAACTCTGAAAAAAAATAATTTTTATGACCAGAAGGCTACTTATTGATATGTCAAAAATGACAAGTAAAATAGATATTCAATTAGAAGAATAGGGGCAAGTAAAAACATAATGGATGGAGTAGTAATTACTCCCTTCATTTAAAAACAAATAAAGAAAACTTTTGAAGTTTGTGGTCTTAAATTAAAGTTATGTCAAATATATCAAAATATCTTTTAACCTCGGGGTCCAGATATGTCATGTGAATCGTTAGAACTATAAGTATTGCCAAAAAAATGAAGGGTTCATTCTTCTTGAAACAAATTAAAAAGAAAAGTTGATCACTCTTTTCAAAACAGAGGAAACCGTTCAACTTTTCACGTGGCTATGAATATTATTGGCAATATTTTGAAATACATTTTCACTTTATTCCATAATACTTATTTGGCATAATATTTTGTATACATTTTCACAATATTTGAATTTTTGAAAAACACCTCAAGAGGTATTTTACTATTTTTGGATTCACGTTTTGCATTTTTTAAATTTATTTATTTGTTGATTTTTTTTTCATAAAATCGTTCAATTCTCATAAAAATCCTAAATTATTTTAAATTTATTCTCACTTTTTATATTTTTTCTGAAAAAAAATTATTCTAAATATTAAATTCAAAATACTATAGTCAAACACTATTTTATTTTCAATTTCAAAAATATCAGATAAAGCGAGTATGTTTTAAATTTTCTTGTTTCAACAAGTTCTAAGACTACAAGATTCAAAATATTAATTTATAATCGTAAGGTCTGTATCGAATTAAAATAGGTCATTCTTTTTAAAAAGAAAAAGTTTATTTTATTGAAAAATTATTAAAAAAAAAAACTATAGTTAAAAGAACTAAAAACAACTACTACTACTATTAAAAAGACATTTCATCAAAATAAAATAGTCAATGTTTCAATAAACAAAAATTAATGCTAATATTAGGTTATAAATTTGCTAGTATTTAATAATATATATAAATTATTTATGTAACTATATACTTCGATATGGTATCTATAAATATCAAATGTTGTATCAATGCCAATTTTTTAAAAATGCATATCATATATCATATTAAACCATGATATCAAAAAAATTAATTTGATAAAATAAAATATTAAGAAGTTAATTTAGAAATTTCCCATCGATGCATTAATTTAATTTAGGGTTGTTTCGAAAACCACCCTCCATTATATAGTTATACAAAACTTGTTTGGTTGTCATAATGTAATTATAGTACTGTAATTACAAATACTCTTTGGAATATTTGGTTGCACAAGTGTATTAAATTTATTATAATAATAGATTTTTTTGTCTTTACTTTCTAGTTTTGATTTGTAAATTTTATTCGATACCAAAATTCTATTTATGTTTACTATAATGTGCCTTTGATTCCTTTAATTAATCATCACTGTTTAATTCAAATATGAAGAGATAATCTCAAGATACCTTGATATATCGTAACAAAATCTTTAATTTTTCACTAAAAAAATTATTGTGTAATCTCGAGATACCTTGAGTCATCTTATGTATCTCGTATTTCACACTGCAAAAAATATTTTTTACTAGACTAACAACATGTCATCATGATACACTATCAAATATAATCTGGTTGATAATCCAACAAGTTTTTGAAAAGGGATTATGGATCTAAGTGTTAATTGTTGACACCCAATTTTTGCTCTTCGTGCTTAAAAATAACGTATTCAGGCTTCCTGATCGTTAAAGGACACAAAATACAACTTTCACATATTTTTTACAATTGATAACAAATTATTGATTTTCATCCTTACTTTAGGATTTTTTTACTCTTTATAATTTATTAATAATTTGTCTTATTCTTATCAATTTATTATTTACATTTTAATAATTTTAATATTCTTTACATTTTTCATTCAACATCTATATTTTACGTTCCGCAAATGCTGAGTCGGATCAATTATTTTTGTGCAATATAATAATTCGATGTCTTATCACATTCGACAACGACTACACAATAATATCTTGTCACGTCCGACAATGGCCACTCAGTGTTGTCTTGTCACATCTGACAATGATCACTCAATGACATTACCATTTGAATAATTACTTTGTCCGTTGGTCAAAAGGATGAAAATCCTTTGACCAATAACTTAAGGACCTAAGGGTGTTCTATTATAAAAAGAGAGGACACCCCTTTATCCATTGGATAAAAGGGGTGCTCAATTTTTTGTATAAATAGGTGGTGGGAGGACACATTTGGAACACACATTTTTATTTATTTTTTCCTCTCTTTCAAAATACACATATTTATTTTTTATCAACCACGCACATATTCATAAATATACAAGCATATTTTATTTATTCCATTTTTCTCTTCAAATCACACACAAAAATATATATAAAAACACACAAACACACGCATACATAGAAAACAACCTCCATTTTTGTTTCATTTTTTACCATCAACAACAATGACACACATATAAATATATTTATAGACGCCTACTACATAGTTTTCATTTTTAAGCTTTCGTCTTCTCCGTAGATACCAACAGTTCATCCGTTCTCATGCGTCACCTCCACACGGTTTTCTTCCCCGAAACAGCCGCCCAACAATACCACCCCCACGCTACAAGCTTTCCCTTTACGTCTCGCCGTAAGCTCGCCGGAGGTGATGACCAGTGAGCATCGAATTTCTTCCCAGATCTGCCGCCATCAACCACTACAACAGCCGCCATCAACACCGAGAAACATCCACGAGCCGCCTCTTTTCTCTAATATTTTTCTTTTACTACACAGATCTGGTCAAAGCCGTTTGGATGGATATTGGAATTAATTAGATAATATGTTTGTCTCTGTTTGCTTTGCTATTTTATTATCACTGTTATTGATCATTTTTTTTTTTGCCTTGAGTTTGCTGTTGTTGGAGTGATTTTTTGGATGATTTTTGTTCTTCTCATTTATTTACACTGATAGTGAATGGATACTGCACACTTGGCCAATGAAAAAAGTATTATTGATTTTGAGGCCTTCATAAATAAAAGACGGATTTTACGTATACAAATACGTAATAAAAAATATTTTATGGGTGATGATAAAACTTTATAACAATACAAGATTTTACAATTCAGATTTTGACAAGACGATTTAGGACGGCCAATTAATTGAGCAACCACTTCGTAGCAAAACGATTTAGGACGGCCAATTAATTGAGCAACCATTTCGCAGTCATGACTTTATCTGAGCCCACTTTTTAACAAAAAGAAAAATCTTTTTTGAATATTTATATACACACATACTTGTTCAATTTATTTTGATTATTATTTATTCGTTAATAACATTTTTACAAGTGTTTATACAGGTTATTTGGATTACTCGTCGAGAGTTGCATTCAAAGAGGCCCTTTTAATTTTGTATTGTATTTTTATATTTGTACAAATGTTATTATAGTGAAAACTTTATTTTTGGGGTGTTGGGCAGAATTTTCTTTATACAACTTCACCTCGCGTTTATGCAAACTTAGGTCGTTAACGTTTACACTAATAAATTAAATTAATCAAGTTAGTTTACATACTTTGACATCATAAACATTGTGATCTTTTTGTTAAAGTAAACCTTTACTTTTTCATAAACTTTAGTCAAACAAAAAATATTATTTTTCTTTTTCTCTTCATGACATATCAAGATATACTTTCTTTCACACAACATAAAATTTTTAGATTAAGTTACGTCGTAGGTAAGATAAAAAAAAATAGTTCATTCAAATAAAAAAAATATGAAAACCAAATTATAATTTTCTTATTAAATTAGTCGAACTTACTTGCAATGAAAGAAAAAACATACAAATTTTGTTTTGTTTGGAAATTTATTAGTTTGACATTAGAACAAAGATAGAAGTTATTAAGTTAGAACGGAACAAAAAAAAAAAGGAAAGTTAAAAACTTGAGTGCCAAGCACCAAAAGCAACTACACCTGGCCTAACGGCTAACGTCTATATATATTACCCTCATTGCTCTGAGTTTTCTCACAAATTTATACTTCTCTTTGCATTAATTTTTCTGCACTCAATAAAAAATTCTACCATGTCGTCGGCTGTCTCTATTCAATTTCACCCTGTTGAAGCAGAACTAATAAATCTTCTCAAAAGGTTCTTGAAGGGCGAACATTTAAGATGTCCCATTAAATTCGTAGAAATCTATGGAGACCAAACCCCATGGCAGTTTTATGGATCGGAAGATAAATCAGGTTACTTCATCACTCCGTTGAAGAAGCGGAAGAAATCAGATCAGAATCATGCTCGAACTTGCGGGAACGGGACTTGGAGAGGCCAAACTAGTGCTGTTCCCATCAAGAATCGTAAGGGCGGATCGGTCGTGGGGTATCGAAGAAATTATATATACACTAGTAAAGGAAATAAAACTAGTGGCAGTGCTACTACTAATTGGCTGATGAGAGAGTACTTCGTGGGGGATGATTTCTTCAAGGTAAACAACATTCCCAAGCAAGATTATGCACTATGCAGAATCAAGAAGCATGTAAGAGTGAAAATGGATGATGACGATGATGCGGTCAATATGGAGGAACAGGATGCTTTGGAAACAATCCGAGGCATGTTGCTTCAACCTGATTCTACCTGCTGCACTACACAAGAAGTTACAGAGGAGACTGATCAATGGGAATCCATCATCAATGAGGTATGTGATGAAAAGATTGATGGGATTGAGAATACAACAGCTTTAGTTGACGGGGAATATGATTTGAGAGGATGTGGAGAGATCAGTGACGTGCAGGAAGATGGAGCTGATGTTATTGGAAGCAATGGCATCTGGGAAGCTATAAATGGAATATTGAATGATGTAACCGTTGATATTCCTGACGATTTGTGGCTTGATGTGGATCATCAACCACCACTTCTATTAATTAGTTCTTCTACGTAAACATAATAATACTGTCCTGAAAGATTGTTGTTTAGATTCTTTTGTCCAATGAAATATATGTTATTTGTAATGTTGTCATCCGATACTATCTGAGATTGTGCAAGGGAAATTTATTTGGCTTCAGGGGGCAAAATACAAAGTTACGGGTTATATTAGTCTTACTATATTTTGGTCTAGTTCTAGATCCAGGCTCGTCATGCAAAAAAGTTCCAGTTCCTCACAAAACTTCTTTTTCCATTTACTTCACAATAGATAACATTATGAAATCTAAGACAGAAATACCTTATTAATCAAGTTGATTAAGTTCATTAATAATACTGGGTTATGATGGTAATATTTTTGGAAGTCTGTCCATGCACACGCTAAATGCAGCAAAGGTTGCTGCTGTACTACACACATCAACCTAATATGTAAAAACTTTTCATCAGATTGGCAACTAGGACTGTATAACATTCACAAGACTCAAAAGTTTGATTCAAAAATCTAAAAAATGAAAAAGAAAAGGGAGAGTGCACACAATTTTGCACCGGGCAGCAATTTCCTACAGATTCTTTTGCCTCTGCATAGAGAGAACATCTCTATTCAAGATATGATGGTTAGTCTGTTAACGATCCTCCTAGCAGAGAACCATCTGAGAACACTAAATAGCATCTTCCATCTCCGTTGAGCTTTATCCAGGGAAACAATTTACTACTATGAGCAAGAAAGCTGTTGACAGCACACTGTAGATCAGGTGATCGAGCAAAGCTAGGACTCGGAAGGGAATAGTCAATGTCAAAGAAAGGCAGATGATCATCATCACAAAATGGGGGAGTTATAGAATCAGTATCAGCAATCAAGGAGTTGGTGTCTTGCCCGGGGAAATTTAACGGTTGGTCAAGCCTAGCATCCATGTTGTCTATACCATGCAAGACATAGTCATCCAAGCTGCTGAAACCAGAAATTGAACAGAAAGATGGCATGATGTCAAGCATTGACGTACTTAGTTGCAGTTATTCAAGTCGGTAACTACCTTTACATCTCAAAAATCCCAAAAATCCTCTAATTAAGAACCCTTCAGAAACATGTGTAACCAACTCACCAGACAACACAAGCCAGACAGCAGTATGAATTTCCCAACAAGTAATAGTAAGCTTCTTATTCTACCTAGCCAATCTTCAAGACTCTGAGCAAGCTTCTCAAATACATCACTGATGAAACTGTTCATCAATGTAAGTCTCAACGCTCTTCTTTACCCTTTGGTTGTTGTTGTTGTTGTCAGCACCAGCTGCACCGCTTCCTTTCGTAACTTATTCCCTGCCTTTAGCTTCTTCTCCGCTGGTGCTTTTTCAGCTTCTTTCTCCTTTGTTGCTGCTGGTTCTGCTAGCTTTTTCTCTGCTTTTGGTGGTACTGAAAGTCAAATTCGGAATCAGAAAATGGGTTTTATTAAAAAGAGACTAGCAGATTTCTAGCTTGTGAATTGATGAGTTTGTGTTGTCTGTAAAAAGTACACGGTTCAAAAAAAAAAAAAAAAGAGAACCACATCAGCCAATTGTCTATTTAGGAAATGGTGCAACTATCTCATCACTGCAAATTTACGTTTACAGATAGGTTGGGTAGAAACACTCAGCTAAAAGAAAATTGCAAGATGAGTCCCAAAGGTAGCAGATTAAGAGAACTACAAATAGAACTTATAAATTGAATTAAAAATCTATTAATATGCAAGAGTCCTCATATATCATGTTTGTACAGGCTGTAGTAGATGCCATGGGATCTATTATATTAGGAGCACCTGTTGGCTTAGAGTATGCAATCATGTAGTGCTTATATCTTTTATAATGATGCTGAAGCTCAGCTTTCTTAGTTCAGGTTGGAAGTAAAAATAGATCTCATCTATCCTACACCATTGCATAATCATCAGGTGTTCTAAGTGCTCTCCGTGTTTCACAAAAATGCCAAAGATTGGCAATTCAAACACAATATTGAGTTGCTACTCCTTATATATCCTACAGCTAGAGTTGTTGGAAGTAATGAAAATGGGAAAAGGAAACTGCCAATCTCTGATCCAAGCACAGCAATCCACATGACATACTAAAATTAAAAGGCAGCTCTCCAGCAGCAATACAGGCCAGCAGCAACCTTAGGTAAGACCGGAACTGGCTTATCCAACACCTTAAAGAAAATTGGAAAGAAATGGAAATTCCAAATAAATAAAACTGTAAATGATTTTTTTTTAAAAAAAAATTGTATCAGCAACAATTTTGACTATTATAAAGTTACGTACTTAAATCGATGCAAGTTAGTTAATGATCATGAAAAGATGAACATAAGAATTTCTATCTTAGTGTTATGGCTCCTTGGTTGTTTCAATCGAAGACTGAAATCACAGAAAGTAGTCTGAAAACGCGAGGAATTCAAACTCGTCATACTTATCGACATCTTACCACACTTAAAGATTAAATTTCAGGAGAAGCGACAAACATGCTCGTAAGCTGTTGATAAAGATACTGGCATGGTTTTTAAGTCATTTTCATCTCAAACTCTTCACATTCATCATGCTTATACACATCTTACTACACTCCAAAATTGAATTTGATTTCTAGCATGTTAATTAATGAATTTGATTTTTTTTTAAAAAGGGCAGTTGGGTGCATAAAACATTCCGCATTAGCAGAGTCGGGGAAAAGGGTCATACCGCAAGGGGTGATGCAAGCATAGGGGGATGCTTCCACAGTTCGAATCAAGAGAATAATTTAGGAAAAGTTGATGTATAGCAAACTATCACCGCATTCTGGCAACTAAGCAATCAGAACACTCCCTCAGTTTACTATCATCAGATGGTAACTCTCTTTCACCACGTATAGGTCACACGTAGATAACTTAACCGTTGCTCCAAGGTTGTATTGGTTGTTAAGTACACACCAAAAATACAAAAACAAAAGAGGGAACCACATCAGCATTATTTTCAACTTAGGAAATGAAGCTACTAGGAAATAGTTTCATGATGGACTGAAACAAAACAGCAGCTCTCACGCAGCAATACAGGCCAACAACCTTAGGTAAAACGGGGAACTGATTCATCCAACACCATACAGAAAATTAGAAAGAAAAGGCCATTCGAAATAGGATAAACTATAAATGAACTTTAAATTGTATCTGCAACAACTTTGACCATTATAAACTTACGGACTTGAACCGATGCAAGTTAGTTAATGATCACGAAAAGATGAATCACAAGAATTTTTATTTCTGCATCGTAGCTCCTTGTTTCAATTCAATCAAAGACTAAAATCACCTAAAGGAGTCCGAAAAACGCAAGGAATATCAAAATGCCAGCATGTTCAACAACTAGTTTCTTTGGGATCAGCGAGCACACATATTAAACTCGACACTTAATTAAATTGCCAATTGAACAGCTTCCCCCCTATTTTGGGTAAAAATAACATCATCAAAGTCGTTCATCAACTTAGAAAATATGAACTCGTATTCTTAAACTTTGATTTTAAGAATATCTTAGAGAGCTGCTAAGGGCATTAGACTTTGGGAGATCCAATAAATGTATAACCCCGCTTTATTTTCTAAGCTCCATTTTCCCTTCAACAATAACAAAGGAGGGAAAAAGCTACCTGTGTACATAAGTGGCTTAAACGGGATGTCACTGACCTTTCTCTCTGGCGTATATACCAATAACAATAAGTACAGAATTATCCCGTAGAAGGGAAAACAGAAACACTTTGAGATGCACCTCCTTCAAGTCATGGGCCATAGTCGGAGCACCCTGCTAACAACACAAGTCCTTTTAAATGCCAAGTCTCTGTGCTCATGACTCATGAGCAGCTGTATAACAATAATGGCGTGTTTTTTCAGTCTCTTTCGTCTCAAATTCTTCACATTCAACATACTTATCCACATCTTACCACACTCCAAGATTGAATTTCACGAGAAGTGACAAACGTGCTAAGAGCTGCTGCATAATGGCATGCTTTTTAAGTCATTTTCATCTCAAACTCTTTACAGTCATCATTCTTATCCACATCTTACCATACTCAAAACTGAATTTTGCGGCAAGTGACAAATCCATCTCAGATTTAGATCTCCACTGTTTAATTAGGTTTCAAAAGGTCACTTAATTTCGTATTGTACCTGCGCTGTTGAGCTCACAGTTTAAAATGGCAGGGGAGGCGGCCAGATTTGCTTACCAACCTCAAAATCTCCTTTGCGAAATCTTGATTACCAGTTAGCAAAAGACCATTTAGGACCCGGTTGAAGGTAAACTTTCGAGGAAGAAATCCTCTGTCAACCATTTCAGTCAATAATTTCCCAGCCACTAATAAATCATCTGATTTTTTCCTCACAAACATTGCACTTATCAAGATATTGTATGTATCCAAATTAGGTAAACAATCTCCTGTACTCATCCTCTCAAACACTCTCAGGCCCTTCTCAATGTCCCCTTCATCACAATAGTAACGGATGACAACATTATAAGTCTGAACATTTGGTTCACACCCATCTGCTTTCATCTTATCCATATACTCCATAGCATTGTCCATTTTCCCGACATGGCACAATCCCCTAATAATGGCATTATAAGTTGTTGAATTCGGCAAATAACCTTTCCTCAACATCTCATTGAACACTAAAATAGCATTTTCCACACTATCTTTCTTACACATAACTTGAATCAGAGCATTATAAGTTGCAACCGAGGGAAGTATACCAGCACCCACCATCTCATTGAACAACTTTTGAGCCTTCTCTACCTCACCCGCAACACCAAACCCGTGAACTACAGTAGTGTAAGTCACAACATCAATATCGCATTTCCTCTTCTTCATCTCCAAAAAGAACTCCCAAGCTTCCTTAATCTGTCCTGCTCTAAAAAACCCATTAAGCATTATGTTATACGTCGTTATAGTCGGATTCAAACCTCTCTCCACCATTTCTTTCAAAATTTCTTGTGCTTTCGGCGTCCGCTTAATTAAACAAAACCCATTCGCAAGCGTATTATAACTAATCGTATCAGCTCTAAACCTACTCCTAAACATCTTGAACAACTTATAAGCCATTTCCGCCCGTTTCGATTTGCAAAGAACATCAAGAAACGCATTGAAAGAATTCAAATCCTGAGGACAACCATGTTTATGCATAGAAAGGAAAACATTGACAGCTTTATCAGGTTTCCCAGCTGATACATACCTCTCAGTTATAATCCCAAATGTCTTCGGGCTCGGGCCGAGTCTACGGGCTTGCATTCGGGCCACGAGCTTCCATACAGTCTTGTAATCCCGCATACGAGCAGAAATATCAATAGCGTGATCAAAAGCTGTAGATGAGTGAGAATATGAACGGTGGTGATCGAGGAGGTTGAAAAATTGGAGGGCTTTCGGGCCATGGTTCCATAGACGTTTTAGTACAGTGTGGACAAGGTGTGGGGTCCATTCTGTGAGGGTATTAAGGGAATTTGATACTGATTCCGGGTTGGATTGAAGTATGAAGTTGGAGATTGCTGTGGGGTCCGGTGGTAGCTGCGACGGCGGCGGAAGAGTGGCGAAGTGACGGAGCGAAATGGGATTTAGGGGTGCTTTGAGGGTTTGGTGCAGATTCAACATTTCACTGTTAACGAATCCCATAGGTACGTGCAATTTCTATTATTCAAATATGGGTGTCAATAGTCATGATTTGAACAATTATTCTTTAGAAAAGAATAATTATTCGAAAAAGAGGTTCAAAAATTCTTCTGAACGATTTGAAATAGCTTAAAAATATTCCTCGTTAAATTTTTGGCTCAAAAATATTTCTCTATTAAATATTTGGCTCAAAAATACTCTTCTTCTAACAAATTTCGTTAAGTATTTAACTAAAAAATACTCTCCAGAATTTCACCAAGGATGCCACGTGAATAAAAATAGTCACCTCGCCACGTCACTATCCACATGTATAATCCTTTTTTAAAATCCATCAGCCCATAAGCTTTTATGCACCAATGCAAATCTCAAGGCGTTTCGTCCATGGAAGAGGATCATTATCAGTTCTTTACAAGTGATCACGGAGAGTTCCATGAGCCATATAATTATAAACCAAAATCATCTCATTGTTATCATCACAATAACCAATTAAGGATATCAAATGCAGATGTCTTAATTTTGATAACATGTGAATCTCTGTTTTAAACTCGGGAACTCCTTGGTTTGACGAAACTATGATTGCACCGTTGTCTATGTACTACCCTTTGTACACATTACCGAAACCTCCATGTCCAATCACAAAATTGTCATCAAAATTTTCTGTTGCAGCTTTTATCCTCTTCCAGTAAGAATCGAAGTGTCAGCACAGATTGGACTGTAATGATGATGAGCCTGAGCTGCTGGTCCTTTGGGTTGAATCCGATGTAATTGACAAAGGGATCCACGATACGATGATTTTGTAACGGTTGTATGCAGGTTTTTTCCCTTTTTCCTTCGCTGAAAATTAAGAAACATAGAATCGACAACACCATAATTCCGCCAATCACACTTGCTGTGATAACAAGAAGGATATGCCATTTCTTTTTCTTTTTGTCCTTTGGGGTTGAATTCGCTGTAACTTCCAATCTCAATTCAGGATTCGCTGTAATTGTTAGTACTATTATACAACTGTTTTCACAACTTAGCTAGTTAAATATAAGTTTGACTTTAAAAAAAAAAAAAAAAAATTTACGCATTAATCTTTCTTTTTTTCTTTTTTGTTTCGTATTTACCTCCTCAAGAGTTTGAACACCCTTTGTTAAAATTCTGGCTCCGTCACTGCTCCAGTGGAACTAGGAATACAGTTGACAATGATGGTAACAGAATCAACCTGAGTACCTCACACTCGGAGTAAAATCAGGAATACAGAGTGATCAAATTCTTTAAACCTTGACCGGAAAGGCAAGGGTTATTCGACTAATTGACTGCTGCTCTCAGCTTAAGAGTTCAACGAGAAATACCGAGTTGATAAGAAGTCTCTTAATTTGCGTCGGTTGATTAAGCTCAAACAGGAGATCGAGGAAGCCAAAAAGATAGTGTTCAATTAGAGGCGGACCCACGTGTAGTGGTGGGGGTGCACGTGCACCTGTTATCGTCGAAAAAAATTGTGTGTATATATGTGTATATACGTTGATAAATTGGAATATATACTATAGTGCACCCATAGTTGATAGATAGTACACCTTGGTGTGTTGGTTGACGCCTGCACTTCCACCTACGCAACCAAGGGTCAATTCTCGGGAACCACACAATATTTTCTCTTTTATTTCCAATTCTTGAAAAAAAAATTGTGTTCATATATGTGTATATACCTTGATAAATTGGAACCACACAATATTTTCTCTTTTATTTCCAATTCTTGAAAAAAATTGTGTTTATATATGTGTATATACCTTGACAAATTGAAATATATACTATAGTGCACCCATAATTGACAGATAGGGCACCTTGGTGTGTTGGTTGAAAAAAAATTGTGTGTATATATGTGTATATACCTTGATAAGGTGTGGTTCCCACAATATTTTCTCTTTTATTTCCAATTCTTGAAAAAAAAATTGTGTATATATGCGTATATACCTTGATAAGGTGCACTGGTTGACGACGATTGTTAAAAATTGATAAAAGTAAAATTCATATTTCAATTCTTCAGATTTAAAAGCTTATTATCAAAGTTGTAACATAAATTGATGAAATGGAGATTCGAACTCACAACCAATCCCTATGGTGAACACCTCTTCACCACTAACCTATCACAATTGATAGTTATAAAAGTAAACTTTATATTATAAGAAAGTAAAGTTATTATCTTAGAACTCATATTCGTTTGATATAATTATTTTTGCATTATTGTTCAAGTCTTTGGCGATCAATTGAATATGATAATATCCCTTAATCGACACTCAAAGTTTTTATAACGTTTTAAGATAATATTGGTGCACCACAATATTATCAAAAGCAATAAGCGTAAAAAAGCTTTAAGGTCTATTGTGTTTAATCACAAAGTACAAATAAAGTGTGAGATTTAACAAAAAAAAGCATAAAAGGAGAAAAAAAATATAAATATATGTCTAGTCCAAGACTAATAATATAAATATGAATGAGAAATATATGAACAATTTTTTTTTTTTAATAAAGTGAAATATCAATTGTTTAGCCTTCATCTAGGAAAAGTATGTATTAGAAATTAGAACCTAAGCCGCACATTAAGCGAGACGAGTGCTCAACACATTTTGAGTCTTACTTCGAGGCTTATGCATACCTTTGACAACACTGGTGCACCCACAAACTTCAAATCTTGGGTTCGCCTCTGTGTTCAGTGTTGCATACAAGGATAAATTTAAGACAACTTTTTTTGCTCCCATAATGAGATTGCAAATAGTTGCATCACACTTCATAACTCAGCGGAAGACCGTTTTCGATCTATACTGTTGGACAAAAACAATGTTTCCTCTCTCAAGTAGAGAGAGATATAAGTGAAACCACATCTGAGCATGAGATGAGAAGAGGCAAACAAAAATAAACTAACCTGCCAGTTATCAAGAAATTACAGTCCATAAAGTATATAAGTTAAACCCCAAAAAGTAGTGGTGGATTCATATAAAAGCCATATAAAGCTACTTGGATTCATGTAAAGCCATCAAAAGAAGCCAAATTACTTGGATCTGTTATAACTTAAAGAATCTTTAGAACTATATATGAGATGTAACGTTCAGACATCCAACAATCTTGCATAAAATGGAACGGTAAATAAAGATCGAAGAGGGTGAGGTGGCGATATGGTGCTTAAATGGTAGAGGAGGTCTGTATTAATGGGGGAGGAATTCGGCCAGTGTGGATTCTGTCCGGCGGAATTGAGGGGTGTATAACAATGTAAAAGCGTGTGTGAATAACTCTTATTGGCTATTATGCATGTTTATACATTTGTACACGGTAAGGTATGTGTAAAATGTTATAAAGTTGGAAATCACGTAGAAATGAGGCTATGCGTGTGTAATAAATTTATGGGCTATTTAAATATAAATATTTTTTATATTTTTCTTTTTAATAAACACTCAACTAAACTATGGTTGAATACTTGAATTTCAAAAAGGTAAAAGCAAAAAATTAATCCCTCAAAAACAATAAAAAAATTTTTTTTATTAATAGACGTATAACACATGTACATTAATCTAGTAATTGTAAACGAGGATAAGATCATACATATATTCTTTGATAACTTTGATAACTTTTCATCTAAGACATGATAAACAAAAAGTGGCAAGGGAGGTTACACTACCTTCTACGAGTAGAATACACTGTTAATACCGGATAAAAGATCCTCTTATTTACGAGAAAATATTTGATACAACTTTAGATATAACTAATACTTCTGACTACCTTTGAGAATGTTCCTCCAGTTTAAAACATGCTGTCGATGGACACTAACTATATATTCAAAATATTCCTCACAAACTACCAACCTGTTTGCCATATAGCTCATTCACGATAGAATTCAGTGATCAGTTTCCAACTCATTGATCATAAGAGTCTCACTGATAAGTGTAGGCAGACATTTTTTTGAAGATAATATTTTTTCAAATAAGAGGAATAGTATTGAAAAATATATAGTAGAAAGTAATAAAGAGAGAAGGGTATAACATGTGTAGTAAATAAAGGAAGAAAAGCGAGATTGCAAGTCTTTTATAGACTAAAATTTTGAGATGTAAAAAAAAAGGAAACTTTCTCTTGCTTGCTTGTTAAGTGTCGATTTTACCATAACTGCTTAATAGAAATAGAAATTCTTGAATAATCCATGGGAAAGTTTTGAAATAATAATAAAATTGGTAACTTGATAAGCAATCAAGACAATTTGGAATTGCAATTGCCCGTTGCGTTGCCAGTTTAAAAATATGAGAGCCGAAACGGATTCAAATAATATTGTGTTCTTAACCTATAGAGTCCCACTGATATTAGTCTCTTCCATAACTTGTGTTGTCCCACTGATATTAGTCTCTTCCATAACTTGTGTTGTGCAGTAGGCGGCAGGTTCAAGCAACATACAAATTCGTCTCAATAAAATTATTGGTACAAAATCAAATTTTAATACGTGGCATTAAATATATACACGTAATAAAATATTATTAATAATTTAAAATTATTTTTTGGTTGTTACGTACTACTTTTTTTTAAGGATAGTATTGTTAAAAGACATTAAGCAATTACCTTCACATAATAACATTGTTATTTATAAAAGAAAGAATTAATTTTAATTAATAAAATGTTAGTCATTTGTTTGCAATGTATTCCTTTGAATATTATTGTAAAAACTTTATTTATTAATATGAAGATTTGGATTGTTTAAATCAAAGTTCTAAAATATTTTTGATCAAAATAAATTATTTAAATTTTGTACCTTTTATTTTTTACAATCTTTTTTTTTTTTTGGTTTAAACCACCCGGTGTCCGGTACCCGCTTTTTAGGAGTTCAACTATATTCGAATTCGCCCCGCGTCGGGCCCCATTTGGGGGGAGAGCTCCCAACAATCTTTAATATTATTTTAAGTGAAATTAAAATCACAAAATTCATATTAAAATTTTCAAGCCCTCAAAATTTTGAAAGCTTCAAGCAAATGCTTTACTAGCATGCCTTCCTCTATATTGTAAGTGACCGCATCACCAACATGGGTTGTGATGGATGGAGCTGTTACACCCTTAACCAGAGGTCGAGGGTTCTAAAGTAAGTGACCACATCATCATCCTTTACCTTCTTCTCTTACATGCCTATTGATTCGGCAAAGCGCATAATCTTGCCTCGAAATATTGTTTTCCTTGAAGAAATCACTCCCTCATCAACCAATTAGTAGTACTAGGTTTTATTTCCTTTTTGTCATAGATTCTATTACACTTTAAACTTCTTCAGAAACAAATATTGGTGGACTTCTCTTAATCTTGATATGTTTCGAGATAGACATCATTTTTTGGAAGGGGCTAAACTAAAATTGTAGCTACATATACTCAAAAACTAAGTGCTATACAGATGATGCATTAATCACAGTTTTTGTGGAAAATTGTATGGCTGGTATATTCTACTGATATCATTCTACTGTATATCAGAAGATAATTATTTAGCAAGCTATTTTAATATGATTTGGTCAAAATTATAAAAAAATTAATACTAATAATATTTGAAATTGAAGGTGAAAAAGGGTCAAAATTTCTATTGACAAATCTATTTCATGCCTTAGACACAAATCTATTTTTATTTGAAATTGAAGGTGAAAAAGGGTCAAAATTTCTATTGACAAATCTATTTTTATTTGATGTGCTATATGTGACCTATTTAAAATTTTTCACAAGTATTTTTATAGTAATTTCATTATATCATTGTTATAAGTCATTTATGACATATTTGTGTCGTTGTTTCAATCGTGATTTTATTACATCACCCGTAATTAATTTTGAAAAAAAGATAAAATTATAAATTAATTCTTGATGTTTTGTACTACCTTCTTCAGCTGCTTTAATCATAATTTTACTATATCACCCTAATTAATTACTATAAGTCATTTAAGTATTAACAAATTAATAATATTTAATAAAAATGATAAATTAAATATAAAATGGTAAATTAATTCTTGATGTTTTAAATTAATTAGATGTCTTATATGAGACTCATTTAAATTTTTTTCACATGTATTTTTTTATAGTAATTTTATGTTATCACTTTTAATTAGTTATTATAAGTTATTTAAGACATGTTTGCTTCATTTTTTCAATCGTGATTTTATTAAATCACCGTAATTAATTTTTATGGTTATCTAAGCATTAAAAAATTAATAATGTTTCATAAAAAAAAAAGATAAAATACACACAAAATGATATGTCAACATAAAATATTTGTTTGACTATCGAAATTATGTTAACGCCACAGAAATTACGATGGGACAGAGGAAGAAATAAAAAAACATATATTATTAAAAATAAGAAGACACGTAAACCGGAGCTAAGAGAGTATCAATATCTTATTGAAATATTATGCTATAAACATTATAAATGACATATTTAACAACTTAAAAATATAAAAGATATAAAATATTCGATTAATTTTCACAATAGTTAAAAATTTAAATTATTTTAATGATTAATTATCTAAATTATTTTTATATCACATAAATTAAATTACGGGCCTTCGTCTAGTAGTATATATAAAGTTCAAAATAAGAAAGAACTCAAATTCATATTTTTGTCAATTCATTGATGATAGAGTCTCATTGATCAGCAGCATCAGGTTCAAGCAACATACCTTGTATTGTTTCCTCATCAGCCAATTAGTAGTAGCCCTACTACAGGTTGTATTTCCTTTACTAGTGTATATATAATTTCTTCTGTACCCCACGACCGATCCCTTATGATTCTTGATGGGATTAGCACAAGTTTGGCCTCCCGTTCCTGCAAGTTCGAACATGCTGATTTCTCACCCGTTCCGAAAAACTGCCAATGTTTGCCCTTCAAGAATCTTTTGAGAAAATTTATTAGCTCTGCTTCACTAGGGTGAAATCGAAAATGGGACGACAGAATTGACGACATTTTCTTGTCGATCGATAATATTTTTTCTTGAATGAAGAATCAGAGGAATGATAATGGAAAAATATATAGTAGAAAGTAAACAAATAGAGAAAGGTGTGATACCAATTGATGTGTAGTAAATAAAGAGACAAGAGTGAATAGTTGTTGAATAATCGATAAGGAAAGTTTCGAAATAATAGTAAATTTGATAACTTGAGAAGCAAACAAGGTAATTTGGAATTGCAATGGGGCGGTTGGGTTGTGGGTCTAAGGATATGCAAGCCGAAATGGATTCAAATAATATTTTTCCAAAATTTGGGATGGGATGGGGAGGGAAATGCGATTTAGCGGACAATTGCGCTAAAGACTAATTACAAAGAAGTATTTCGTGAATCCTTCAATTACTATTCCATCCTTCTCATTTCACATGAAGTTTGAAAGTAAAATAATATTGTGATTTTAAATTAAAGATATAAAATATTAGAGAGGTTGGACTTAGTAGGTATAATAATTGGCAGAAATAGGCTGAAAAAGTACTGAAGAATGATAATTAGATAAGACGCAAACTTAGATATGAGGGTGTAGACATTGCGGATTATGATAGAAGATTAGTAAATAACAAAAAGTGGAGCGTGTCTAGCTACTCGATGGGTTTAGGATTTGTGTTATCTAACGTTCTATTAACTTTATTCTCCTGGTGTCTTGCTTTTGATTTATATCATCATTTGTTGTTTATGATGCTTCATTGACTACACTACTATGTTGTTGTTACTGTTTCGTAATAGTTGGTATAAATATATTTTATTCACCACCATCTCCCTTTACACACTCGCTTTGATTTATTGTAGTTGAGTCAAGGACTCTCCAAATACAATCCTTGAAAAGTTAAAAAAAAATAGTACGACAAAAAAGTTATAATATAATACCTTTTAAACTCACACTATAAGTTATAACAATAATAATAATAATAATAATAATAATAATAATAATAATTATTATTATTATTATTATTATTATTATTATTAGAGAAAAGTCATAAAACCCCTGCTCAACTCACTTTATCACTTAAACTTTAAAGTGAATTAAATTCACCCTCAAAATCACAATTTCATTCTCACTACGGAGAGTGCACTATACACACGTCATGTCAGTGTCACATCAGTGTCAAGTCATTGCCACTTAAGAAAATAGAATTTTAAAAAAAAATCCCACACACATTATTTTTATATATTAAAAAAAAATAAAAAAAATATATTTACTATTTATATATATATATATAAAGTATATATAATAAAAAAGAAAATCCCTTTCTTCTTCACACCCCCACCCCCACCCCACCCCCTCCTTCAGATCACATTCCCCCCTCCCCCCTCACCCCCTTCCCATCGCCCTTCTATCCCCTTTCCCCCTCCCTCCGCGCTCTTCCGGCCCCTCCCCCCTCCTCCCGCCTCTCTTTTTCTCCCCTTCCAATTCCCACCCCTGCAATGCCTTTCCCTCCAATTTTTTTCATTTTCTCCATTAACACCATTATAGAACAACCATGAACACACCAATTTAAGTTTTTCCACATTATTTCAACCTTCACTTCAAAATACTTGCAAATTCAATTTATTATTATGCAAATTGAAAAAAAAAAAAAAGATAAACTAAAATGATTTTTTTTGCTAGAATTAGATGAAAATTATTTAATCTTACTAAAATTTTGCTTTGTTTTCAGCTTTGTGTTTGTTGGTAGAGTTTTTTTTTAAAAATATATATTGAAGGAAGACTTTGAAGGTTGAAGAAAATGTGTAAGATAATTGATGATGATGGTGTGTTGGGGTGGGGAAGGGGTGATGGAAATGAGGGCGGGTAAAAGAAGAAGATGAAGTGGGTTCTTGATTATAATAATAATAATAATAATAATAATAATAATAATAATAATAATAGTAATAAAGTTGGCCCTTTTTAAAGAAAAAAATCACTCGTTTTTTTGCTACGTCAGCTTTAGGGGTGAATTTAATTCACCTTAAATTTATTAAATGGGGTAAATAAATGAAAGTTAAGTTTAAGTGTTAAACTGAATTGAGCGGACAAGTTCAGGGGGTCTTTTATGACTTTTCTCTTATTATTATTAAGAACCCCGTGGGAACTCGCAGTATTATTTCAAGCAGGGGTGTCAATACTTGTAATAATTGAGCATTTAATTTATAACATTTATATCATATTGATTTTTTCATTATTTAATTTTATATACTAATTAAAATTAGATTTTTTGAAATTGTCTGATCATTTTTAGTTTATTTTCAATACTTGTATGGTTCAATGAATATTTGATATTTTTTTAAGAGAAAAGATATCTTTTCACCCCTGAACTTGTTCGCATAACTTACTTTGCCACTTAAACTTAACTTTTATTTATTTACCCCTTAATATCTTTAAAGTGTATAAATTTCACCCCTCAAAACTGAATACCACTCTCACAGCGAAGAGTGTGTTACACTCGCCTACACATCAACGCCACGTCAATGCCACGTCGGAGCCACGTCATTGCCACATAACAAATTCTATTTTTCTAAAAAAAAAAATCCCCCACATATTATTTTTATATAAATATTTTTTTAAAATAAAAAATATATATTTACTATTTTATTTATATAAATATATATATAAATATATATATATATATATAATATAAAAAGGCACCCCCCACCCCTATTTTCTTTCTTCTTCACAACCCCCCACCCACCCCGCCCCTACCCTGCAAACGCAGCCCCCCTTTTCTATCTTCTTTAAACCATCCACCTCTCCCCTCTCCTCCATTTTCTATCTTCTTCAAACTTAAAATACATAACCAATAGTCATTCTTTCATCAAACCACCAATTCAAGAAACAACAATGCAATAGCATCACCACGTCCCAATTCAAAATTCTTCATTCCGACAAAACTCATTGAAAAATATATAAAACAAACCCACAAAAAAATATACGCACAAAATTAACACCACCTTCGCCATTAACACCACCATTGACGGACTCCAAAATTACAATATTAATTCCACCAGCGACCACCATTGGCGGACACATCCTTCGAATCACTCCTATATGTTCAGATTTGTAGAAGGTTGAAATTTTCTTTCTTCCACTACGGGATTCTTCAAACAACTTGGTTAAATCACTGTAGTTAAAATAAGTGTTGGCTAATTGTGATTGATTGATGAGGAATAAGCAAAAAGGATGTGACATTTTCTATCCTAAAAAGAGAGAAATATGAAATTCGGGTCATGATTCGGGTTCTTCCATATCAAATTTGAAAACCTATTTTTCGTTAGAGGAATGTTTTAGAATGTTGAAAAAAAGGTGTAAGGAAGATGATGATTGATGTTTTTCATCTGCTTGTTTCACCTTTTTTTTACGATTAAATTTGTGTTTTTACGATTGAATTTGTGCTTCCTTTTCCTTCTTAAAATTGTTTGGGGTGCAAGCATTGCACTACAGTCTACAATAATGGATCTCATTTCTCTATATGTTCAGATTTGTAAGGAAGAAGAAGAAGAAGAAATGGGGGTGGTGAAGTGTGAGGAAGAAGAAGAAATGGGCATGGTGGGGTTTGAGAAAGAAGGAAAAAAAAATATTTAAAGATATTAAAGTGGGTCCCACTAAAATCTTTTTATATTTTTTTTCACTAAAGCACGCTTTTATTTATTTTTTGGCCACATCAACCGTTAAGGGGGGGAAATAATGCACTTTAAAGTTTATAAAAGGGATAAATAATTGCTTGATCAATTTAAAATCTAAAATAAATTTTTGATATATTTTCTTTTTCCTTAAAAAGAATGTGTCATGCAAGATTTACAAGTCCGAAGTTAGAAAAAGACTACCACTCATACTATCGTAGGGCTTTGACAAACGCTTTCTAAATAATTCTACTGTTTAAAAAGTGATCAATCAAGGGACCTTGAAAAGAGATAAGAATCTCATCATGCTATTCTTGAGTAGTGTAAAACAAAGACAAGAAATATCTCACACCAATGGAAAGAAATAGATCAAATAGTATATTGAGATGATGTATCCCACAACAATAACATATATACCTAATGAAATATCACAATGGGTTCTAGGAAGGATGGAATCTATTCAAACCTTACCATTATTTTATGGGGTATAAAGGTTGTTTCTGAAAGATCCTCGATTCAAGTGCAATAAATCCATATACAAAAAAGAAGGAGACTGTGAAGGAAATATAACAACCAATAAGGGAAATAGTGTAAAACCTATAAGAAAGAAATAAGAACACCACCACCAAAATATGCAATAATCAAAACTTAATAATTAAACAACAAACGATATTAAGTATCAAAAGCAAGAACTACAAAAATACAACTAATACAACGATAAATACCGCCACTGTAAAGCCTCAAAAAAGCAAGATGACACCCGCTATTTTCTAACATTTTTATATATTGTAATACGCGACCTCACCACACCTTCTTATTTAAGATCGTGTCTTTAAAAACTAATACTTTAATATTGAAATTATGTATCTAGTAAGAGAAAATTTCAATCATACTATATAAGAAAGATATCTAATACTACTATTTAGCATGCTATTCAAGATCGTTGGAATACCTCGTAGATACGAGTAATTTAGTGTTATTATTCAAAATGCTAGAACTAATTTAGTGTTAATACGAGTAACATAATAGTTTTCGAAGCTTGGACTTTGCGCGTCGACTTATAGTTTTCGAAGCTTGGACTTTGCGCGTCGACTTATAGCCATTTCCATCACCCTAGACCAAAAGTGAAATATATTTTCATTTTTAAACTTTATGTATTATGTATAAAATATACTTTCATACACATAAATGTATGATGTAAGACTCTGTCTCTTTCTTCCTTATTTTCATAAAATTTAAAACTATTAATTATTCGGTACCATGGCATATTTATATACTAGATACCGTAGCCCGTACCAGCACGGGCTCAATATATGTTATTTACGTTATCTCAATTTATGTAGTATAAATAATATTTGGATTGTTAATCAAATTTTTATTAATATAAATTTTTAAATAACCTAAGTTGCTAATCATTGTGACTTATAATATCTTTTATGTAATTTAGTAATTTATGTTACTCGCTTTGTCCCAATTTTAGAATTTAGTGAGTCGATAAATTTTTTTTACTAATATATTTTTTAAAATATTTTAAGTTGTTAATCTTTGTGATTTTAGTATCTTTTAATGTAATTTCAAATAATTTATGTTACTTATTTTATCGCAACTTATGTGACACTATTAGAATTTCAAAAGTCAACCATATTTTTTACTTTATGTTTTAAAAATATTGTAAGATGTTAATAGTTATGACTTATAATTATTTTTTTGCATAATTTTTAAATATATAATATTTTACCAAAATAAAGTAAATAAATTAAAATAAACAAAGTACTAAATTTTTAAAACATTTTAAATTCGAAAACATCATTTGGATCAAAAAATTACTAAATTAAAACAATAAAACATGCAAATTATAAAATGTCAAAACTATCCCGAATTTATGTGACACAAATATAATTTAGATAATCAATCAAATTCTTAATATGTTTTGAAATATTTTAAATTGTTAGCTATTGTAATTTATGATATTTTTTATGTAATTTTTAAATAATATATGTTACTCTCCTTATCCAAATTTTTGTGGAATTGATATTCAATTATATTCTTAAAATAATTTAAGTTCTTAATTATTATGATTTATAATACTTCTTCTTCTATTCCAGTTTAAGCAACACTGAAATAAATTCGAGAGTCAACCAAATTTTATGATTGAAGCAGCGAAGTGGATATGTCCTAAATGACTTATAATACCTAATTAGAATTGATATAACAAAATTACTATGAGAAAATATTTGTGAAAAAAAATTTAAATGAGTCTCATATAAGATGTCATGTTAATTTAAAACATCAAGAATTAATTTATTATTGTATGTCAATTTTATTTTTATTAAATATTACTAAATTTTTAATACCTAAATGACTTATAATAATTAATTAGGGGTGATATATTAAAATTATAATTGAAGCAGCTGAAGTAGACATGTCATGAATGTCTATTTTATCTTTTTTTTATTAAGTATTATTAATTTTCTTATATGTAAATGTCTTACAATAATTAGTTAGGGGTAATATAGTAAAATCATGGAGCAAACATACTTGTGATTTTTTCAAAATAAGTCTCATATAAGATGTCCTATTAATTTAAAACATCAAGAATTGATTTATCATTTATAAATATTTTATTATTTATTAAATATTATTAATTTTTTAATACCTAAATGACTTATAATAATTAATTTGAGGTGATATAATAAAATTACAATTGAAGCAGTTGAAATAGACATGTCATAAATGTCTATTTTATCCTTTTTTTTAATTAAGTATTATTAATTTTCTTATATATAAATGACTTAAAATAATTAATTAGGGATAATATAGTAAAATTACGGAGCAACTGAAGCAGGTGAAGAAGCAGACATGTTGACGAAGAGCTGTCTGCTTCTTCACTCTTATTAATAGTAGTAATATATATAAATGACTTAAAATAATTAATTAGAGATAATATAGTAAAATCGCGGAGCAACTAAAATAGGTGAAGAAGCAAACATGTTGACGAATATAGTAAAATCGCGGAGCAACTGAAGCAAGTGAAAAAGCAGACATTTCAACGAAGAGTTTCCTGCTTCTTCATTCTTATTAATAATAGTAGTAATATACTATGTGATTTTTAGTAAGAGAAAACTAATATGTAATCTTTTGATACGGTTCCATTTGGTTAATAAGTTGATTTTATAAAATCATATATCTGATTAATAAATTGATTTATAAAAATCATATATTTGAGGTGGGTCTGTATTTCTTTTCTTTCTTTTCTATATAATAGAAGCACTGGTTTCGATCAGTGCTTCATTAATTTACCATTTTACCTCTAATTATTTCATAATTTACTATATTATTCCTAATTAATTATTATAAGTCATTTATATATTAGAATTAATAATATTTTCTTATTATATTATCCCTAATTAATTATTACAAGTCATTAATATATTAGAATTAATAATATTTAATTTTAAAAAATAAATATTTATGATGTTTGTTTCAGTTGCTTCATCCGTGATTTTACTATATCATCCCTAATTAATTATTATAAGTCATTTATGTATTAAAAAATTAGTAATATTTAATTAAAAAAATAAATGACATGTCTGTTGGAGCTGCTTCAACCATAATTTTGCTAAATATCTCTCATAATTAATTATTATGAATCATCTAAGTGTTAAAAATTTAATAATATTTTTTAAAAAATAAAATAGACATAAAATGATAAATTAACTCTTGATGTATTAAATTAAGTTGACCTCCTTCAACTATGATTTTACCGTATCACCCCTAATTAATTATTATAAGTCATTTATGTATTAAAAAAATCATAATATTTATTTAATTAAAACATTGGTTTTGACATGGTTGCTTCAAAAGCTGCACTGTGATTTACTATATCACCCCTAATTAATTATTATAAGTCATTTATGTATTAAAAAATTAATATTATTTAATTAAAACAAAAAAAATATGCGTTTATGGCATGTTCGTTGCAACTGCTTCAACCATAATTTTACTAAATATTTCTATTTTATAGAAAAACTGGTTTGACATAGGATAGAAATGATATAACAAATTTATCTAAAGGTAATTTGGTCATTCACTTCAAACACTTGGGTAATTTTCTACCAAACACTTGAAAATACCATCAATCAACGATATAAAATATCTGCTGACTCTATTTCCATGCGTACCCTTTCTTTGCCGTTGAAAATTTCTCGCAAATTTATATTTCCTCTTACGCCTTAATTTTTGGTAAATTATCTTCATTTCACCGCCTTAATTTCTGGTAAATTGAAGCTTCGTAAATTGGAAAAAATCGGGAATCTTCATTTCAACACCTTAATTTTTGGTAAATTTAAGTATGAACTATATGTTACTGTTGTGATAGTGTTAATTTTCAGCGTGCTTATGAATTTGATTTCGGTCTGAACTATATGTTACTGTGTTGTTGCTTTTACTTCTTTTTTGTTGTTACATATGGATTGGTAGTGTTTCCTGTTCTTGATATTTTGGGGGATTTTCAAGATTGTGTCTGATTTTCAGTTTTTGGAGTCCTATCAAAAGTGAAGTTGAGTGATAGAATAGATTCTCGTGGTCTGTTCCTTTCTTAGACCATATAAATAGTAGATTTTTAATGCACGAGTTGTCCTTTTCTAACATTTCAACTGATTTCAGCTTTTGAGGTTTCATCAAAAGCGAAGTTCAGTGGTAGGATAGACCCTTAGTAGTTCAGACTCTTTTCTAAATCCTGCACGTAACGGGAGTTTTAGTGCATTGAGCTGCCTTTTTCAAGATTTCAATTGATTTTTAGCTTTTGGAGTTTCATCAAAGGTGAAATTGAGCATATAACAAGAGTTTTAGTGCAACGATCTGTACTTTTCAAGATTTAAACTGATTTCCAGTTTATGGGGTTTCATTAGAAGTGAGGTTGAGCTCTATATTTATTGAAAGATTGATTCTTTTTTTGTTCGAGTTCTTGATATGCTTTATAGTTATGTAAATCCACTGAAAGATTGTTTCTTTTTTGGAATTGTTTTGATTTGCTGGAGAGCTCCAACACTTATAGTATAGTATATAAAGGGTTCTTGAAATTTGGTTCAAGATTTTTGTAGGGGCAGGGAGTTTTAGGAGATTCAACCAAAGAACTAATTGCTCGATTTGAGGGGCCTCCAAAAATAGTCTCTCCTTCTCTACAAGGTAGTGGTAAGGTCTACGTACACGTATGCTGTTGTTGTCTTTGTAGCCAAGGAACTATTGCTATTATAGATTTTTAGCTAGGAATGTGAGAAAGGTGATAATTTTTGGTATCTTAGTACATCCCTTTCCAAATTGAACTCATAATGATGAGAAAGTTTCAATCTTTGTAGTTCTTGAAAGTGAAAAAAGTTGGTTTATTATACAAAAGATTAGGGGCTTGAGTTCTTAATGATCATGGAGAAACAAGTCAGTTTCCAGGGTGCAACAATGGAGAAACAACAAAGTTTTTAAAATGGGGAGATGGAGAAGCAGAAGAATTTTAAAGGAATAATGAAAAGAATAGAAAAGCTTTTGGATAACAATGGAGAGGCAAATGAGCTTTGGTGGTGGTGAGAGAAAAAGGGGTAAGGATTCACCAGGAAAACGAGGGGATTCTCTGTTGCATCTTGCAGCTAGAGCAGAAAATTTAGGTAAGGTAAAAGAAATTTTTCTGAAGTTTGAAAAAAAAGGCATTAAACATTTATTGTGTCAGCAAAACCAAGAGGGTGAAACTGCTTTGTATGTTGCTGCTGAGAATGGAAATAGTTTGGTTGTTTCTGAGTTCTTGAAACATTTAGACCTTAAAACTGCTTCTATTGTGGCAAATAATGGGTATGATGCACTCCATGTTGCAGCAAGACAGGGTCTGCATCATTTATGAGGACATGAACAGTAACAATAGCAGGATAGTAAAAGAAAAAAAGGCATACGAGACAACAAGTAGAAATAGAAAATTAAGAGTAAGAAATTGCAACCTACAAAATTAGATAAATGATCTCCTAACACATTTTTACATAGCTAAATTACATTGATTAACTAAAAATCCTTTTATACTATCAGTAAAACCTTTTGGCCGGCTAAGGGCACTCTTGGGCCTTGCATAACTTTTCCCTGGCCTTTTCAATTTCTTGACCTGCCACGTTTGTGCTTCTTCTTTTTAACCATCTCTTCCTCCTCCTTTAGAATTAGTCTATTTTGAAACATAATGAGTCAGATCAAAATAGCATTATAAATATGCCTTTCAGGAATTTTAATTATGTACATAATTTGATTAAAAAATAACACGTCCTTTTGTTATTGAAGAAGTGGTTATGCATAGAGGTAGTTCGTTAGGTTCTCTCATCCTTATTTAAGTTTTTCAATGAGTGAGAAATTTCCTAAAATATTTCTTTTACAATTAACTATAGCTCATTAACTAAATAGCTTATTTTTGTATCCACAACTCATCTTTTAATATCTAGAAACATTAGTATTTGTTCAGAAATCTCTTTTGTGGCACAAATAAATAACACTTAGAACTGCTTTTAGCAGTGTTGATTCACATATCCTATAGACTACACTAATAATGAATGTGTATCTCTAATTAAAACGTATCTCATTACAATCATTTATAAAGTCCCAGACTGAAAATTATAGTTATCCAAAGCTTTTTGTTTCCTCTTCTGCATTGCTAGCAGAGACTAGTTGGCACATTTCAAAAGTAGGAACATTTATAATATGCAGACCTTTAGGCTATATCCATATGAAGCAAAAATCTAGCGCTTCATTATGGATGTGATATTAATCACATTATAGAGTTGTTTCTGGGCATACCTTGTGCTTGGTTGAGTTGAAACAGTACTTACTTTTTGAATATTCGGGCGGTGCAGAGAGAAGTTATGGTGGTTGCTATCTTGATTTCTTAAAGAAAGAATGAGAAAATGGAAAGCTTGCTTGGTGAAAATGGGAAGAGATTTTGTGTTTCTAGAGCTGCATTATCTATGATGGGCACCCCGAAGTTGGGGTACTAGGTGGAAATTGTTGATGAGTGTGCAGTTTTGGTTTGTTTGAATGTAGTTTTAGGATTAAGTTCTGTATTGACAGAGATTGATGATTGGTCTAGACCGTCACCGATTGTTATGGAACAGTGCCAGGAAGCTCTTTCTTGCATGTATTACTTGCCTCAACAATTTCCTTTGAAATTTGTTGGTGTAGATTCCAATGTTTTAGAGAGAATTTTGTTTACTTTTTTGAGTATTTTGAAATCGGAATCATTTTCTAGGGATTGCTTAGTGGCAGTAGGGGTGACCTTTTGTGTGGCTCTACAGGTTTGTCTTAGCCCGGAAGATCTTGAACTGTTTATCATGGAAGAAATTTTTAATGAGAATTTCATCGTGTGTCCTAAATTTGCATTTGCGGATGTAGTTGAGAAAATCTCATTTAAGGGCAATTTGATTGATGAATTAAGTAACTTTTCATCGCTGAGCAGACTTTGCTTGGTTTGAGGTATTTTAATTGTCGTTTCAAGGACAGTATTGCATATTGGGTTTGTTGTATCAAATGATAACTTTGGTAGTGTTATGGACTCTGGAGATAGCAGGAAATCAATTAAAATGATCCTCTATAATGCTATTTTGCCTGAGCTTTGTAACTGTTGTGAGAATCCGATAGACAGTCATTTCAGTTTTCATGCTCTGATGGTGATGCAAATTTGCCTGCAACAAGTAAAGACATCAATGCTAAATAAAAATGGAAGTGTTGGTGTAAATTACGATCCCATTTTCGAGGACATGGGGACACGGTTATTGCAAATAGTGTGAAATAATTTGAAAGATCCTCTGAGTCAAACTGTCAAACAAGTGCATCTTATTTTTAATCTCTTCTTAGACATTTAGGCCAGTCTACCCTAGATAGAGATTGCTGATGGAGACAGAGCAAAGACCAAGCTAATAGTTATGAGTTTATGGTTTTTAAATTTGAAAAAAAAGGTGCAGCTTATTGGGTTCTTGATACATTTAGATACATACTAAGGTTGATTTTTCATTATTTTCTTCTAAGAATTTAGCAAAGTTAGCATTGGATACAAACCCTATTTGTGGGATTATACTAATTATGTTGTTGTAGCATTATAAAAGAAAATATATACAAAAAATGGTGTCATAGAAAACCCTCAATTTAATCAATTAAACAATTCTATAAAAATGCAGGTTTGTTGGATCCTCTTTTCCATGCTATATAAATAAAGAGATAACACAAATTGGAGAGTGGTAGTTATTGATATGATTGGATGGCTTGATTGGTATGATATTTTGATAGAAGTAGATAAAATTTCCAATTGTACCAAGGGAAAATACCCACTTTCCCCTTCACTGGATGCTTCAAATCCAAAGAGAGATGATATCTGAATTTTCATGATATATATTAATATTCTAGGAGAATATTTCTTAAAATACTCAAATGTGCAAGGTATATGCAACAACTGCTTTATGTGGAATTGATCAACCAATGGTCAATATTTGTTATTATTTTTTCTAACTAAATTTCTTTCGATATTCATCATAAACTTCTAATAATTAGCTTGTATTCTTTCATACAGCAGGTCTCAGTCATACAATTGAAGAGCCCAACCTGAGGATGTATCAACTCTTTTTTTATATCTATGTAAATTATATGTACAATACCATTTTGCAAAACATGGCTCCTTAATGTTCACACACACATATATATATATAGAAATGTGTGCGCTACAAGCTTGTGATCCCTGAGCTTAATCATACTAATGAAAACATTTTGCTGCTCAAACTTCCTACTCCAACATAAATTCTAAAACTTAAAAATTGCAATTCACATGTTCTATTGTTGGATCCGTGCTGACACGGGCCTTGCACTTCTAATACTGTATACATACGGAAGATAGCATAGTTTAGGTAATAAACTTAATACACAAATGAGAATATATCTAAGAGTTTCTTTTGAAATTTAAATAAAAATATTCTAACTAAAATATTTTATTAGAAATTAAGGTGATCTATTTAAAAAGTGCTTAATTTAAATAAAGTGTTAACTATGAACAATAACGTTTACTTATTTACGTCTCCACTCTCTCCAAGATCGAATTCAATATTTTTTTTTATTTTTCATAAAATACAAAAATATATCCTTTTATGTATTTTTTAATTTTTCATTTAATGTTCATACGTTAGAAGCTATTCTGAATATGATTAGGTGTTCATTTGATCTGGACTTGTTTTGAGGATGGCGCACTAATAGATCTTTTTCATACTCAAATTCAAGTTCGAGATTTGTATTAAGAATGAAATAGTGCCTCCGCCACTTACCAAACACTGTTGGTACCCTTTTATGTATTTCTTCAGTTTCAAAAGTTTATTTCATTTAGTTTGATGCAATGAAGAATGGAGTTCAAAATCATCCAGCGCAGCAGTAGCTAGCTACAACTTACAAGTACAAAAATTTGAAAAACCACCTAATCCCGCGCAGTCATCTTCCTCCTCCTCTCCGGTGCCGACCTAAATTCCTCCATTTTATCCCAATTTGCTCTCTAATTCTGCCTACTCCTTCCTGTCCTCGCCGTCAATTCAATAGTTTGTATGTAAAGAATTTTACTGCTTCAAAGATCCATTCTATGGGTATTAAAGAAAACTGCAGAAACGAGCTCCGAGCTGCCGTCCGTCAGCTTAGTGACCGATGTCTCTACTCCGCCTCCAAATGGTATTTCTTCTTATTCTCTATCAAACCCTAAAAATTCCCCCTTTTTTTTTGAACTTTTTTGATAACATCGGTGTCCGGGCCAGCTTTGGCACCCGACTAATTGCACTGAATACCTGACACCTCCAGCCAACAATAGATACTAGGTTGGGATACCTTTTTTGAATTTTATTTTTCTATAACCGTGGTGTCCAGGCGAGCTTTGGTGCACCTCGATTAATTCCACTAGGATACCTTTTTTGTAATCTCTTTTATTTACACGGATACCTGGTAGCTCCCACCAGCAACAGATAACGAGTTGGGATTTTTTTTTTTTTTTTTGGGGAAATCTTGTGGATACATTAATTTGGGATTTTTTCTGGATTTGGTACAGGGCGGCAGAGCAGTTAGTGGGAATTGAGCAAGACCCAGCTAAGTACACTCCATCGCACACAAGATTCCAGCGTGGAAGTTCCAGTATTCGTCGCCGGTTCCGAACAGCTACGGAAGCTGCTTTCACTTCCACTCCTGCTGCTGGAGTATCTCACCTGACTACACCGTCTGTCCCTGAGGATGATAATGAAGCCATTGACAATGATTTTTACCTGCTTGCGAAGTCCTATTTTGATTGTCAGGAGTACAGGCGGGCTACTCATGTGCTCCGTGATCAGACTGGCAAGAAAGCTGTGTTCTTGCGCTGTTATTCGCTTTACTTGGTTTGTCCTTATCATCCTCTTTATCCATGTTTCTTTTTGTGCTTGATTATTGTTACCTGCTGTTTCATGCTTATCGCTTTTGAGTGGAAGAGTTAACCTGGTGTTTTATTTGCTGTTTAAATACATTAATTAATGATTCCATTGGGGGTGTATATCAATGTTAATAGACCAAAAGCAATGACCCTTATCATTTTGTGAATATGAATTAGTGTAACATCAGGAGCATTAGTCGACCTGGTAAATTGATACATGTTCCTATGGCTTGGACTGGGACAAAATATGTGACTTGTAGAGATTAGCACAGGGAAACTTCTAGCTGGTTTTAAGTCGAGCATTGGCATCGATGAAACTAATAACTGTATGCCATTGGTAGTTGATTTTATCAAAATTTGTTTCAATAGTCACCTTTTAGCTAATACTCCATCCGTTTAAAAAAGAATGACCTACTTTCCTTTTTAATCCGTTTCAAAAAGAATGATCCATTTCCTTTTTTGGTAAAACTTTGATTTCAACTTTCCACGTGACATGTTTAAGACCACAAAATCAAAGGATGTTTTGGTAAATTTGACATAACTTTAATTTAGAACCACAAGATTCAAAAGTCTTCTTTATTTTCTTAAACTCCGTGCCAAGTCAAACTAGGTCATTCCTTTTGTAACAGAGGTAGTATATTTTATGTAATTCATATCACGTAGATGTGGAGATGGTATGATCCATCTATGGTATCTCAATTGCGTGTCTTTCAACATGTAAAGACTCAAAGGTGCTAAAATCTCAGTCACGTTCCATGTGTATTAAATGATTTAGCAAACAAGAGAACACCATTTTCATCGATAGGAGATATCTTATGCCTTATCTGAGTTCTCTAGGCATGCTGTTAAGGGAAATGGTGTCTGTCATCATTATATTTCTTTATTAGTTTCACTTTATTTTGCTTTATCATGTCCGTAAATAGCCAGGAATTGGTCACAGCTTTCAGTGAGCAACGTTAAGGGTTACCTAATAGAAGTTGCGCAGAGAGGAAGAAGTTAGTAATTTATTTCCCTTTAGTATTCTGACAATAATTGTGCCTTTTGGTCTTGTTGTCTTCTTCAAGGTAGCTTTATTCTTAATGTAATTTTATAAGCTGGTAATCCTCTATTCTGAACTGACCTTCCTTGCATATCAGCGAAGGGTTAAAGATGTCAATATGCGTGTATGTCAAGACGTGTTAGATCTGCCAGTTAATTTTTTGTTTTATGAAACAAGAAAGGGAATTTATCTTCTAAGAACTGTAAAAATGTAAGAACTTCCGTGTAATCTTTATTGTGGTTGAGCTATCTCTCATGGGAAGTCAACACTTGAGATGAGACTTTTCCGCATACTAATCTTTTTCACTTAATACTAAGTAACTATCTCTGTTCCACAACTCATTCAAGCGCTCTATGCATTGGGTGATTTCTGTTGTTAATTTAAAACAAATAAAAAAGATTTATCTCATAAAAGATATAGTGAAAGCATGCTAATACAAGTTATAAATTCTATAATCAATCATTAATGCTGTCTCTAAGAGATCAGATTCCTTTTACATCTTTAATCTAAGTTCTGTGGTAATTTTTATTGGAGTTATGTGCGTTTTTTCTTTGCCTAATTGAACAAGTGTGTAAATCGGTTGCTAGATAGTCTTTTTTTATGACATGGTGTTCAGGCCAATTTGTGTGTGTCTCTACCTCTAGGGGTACCTTCCACTAACACAGGTATCGATCGGGTAACTCTGCCCACAAAGGCTTAAATTGATGGGAGGAAATTACCTAGTGTTTTTTTTTTTTAAATCTCCCCTGGGATTTGAATCTGAGACATTATAGTTCTCCTCCCACTTTATTGATCACTAGGCCACTAGGCCACACGCTTGGGCAATAAGTTGCTAAATAGCCAATGAAATGTCTAATCTTCCCTTAAGCAAATGGCAACAAAGATCTAAATATCAAAGAAAAAAGTGTGGATTTCCATCCACATGTTCTTAAGATATTTCCTATAAAGATGTTTGTGTCTTTTGGGATCTCTTGGATCATGATATTCATATGACATATCTTTCCAAAACTTGGTTTTGGTTTCTTCACCTTGTTGTACTTATGAAGTATAAACACTTGTCATTGATTCTCTCCTTTCTGTGTACTAATCTTGGCAAGATACTCCGATCATCATTTTCTCCTCCTAACAACTTTGTTCTTGCATCATGGTTCTCTATGGCCTTCTCCACAATGTTAATCTTTATACAACCCACAATACCTTAATTTGTAACTTCTTTTTACTAATTTTTTGTATAACTCTCTTTAAGGTGCTTATAATTATAGAGTTTCTCATCAACACCTTTGTACTACGACTACCTTTTCCAGTCTCTCAGGGTAACTTCTTTATCCATTTGTCAAATAAGATATGGGAACTCTTTTATATCTAGAATCACGTCCATATTTTGATGTGGTGGACTAAATTAAGCACGTGGACTCATGATGTGGGAACTCTTTCTAGTATGCTGTCACGATTTGGTCAGGGTGTCTCTGGCTTATTCAACACTAAAGTCAGGTACTGATATAGCATGTTTACGTCCCAGTGAGTTCAGTATTTAGAGGATTATTAATAGTTAGATTGTTCTTGCGCTGGTCATCAAACTATTGGTAACCCTCACCTTTTTCAGTGTTGTTTCTTCAAGAAATGACTTTTAAGCTTTCATGTGTTATATTGTTGTATGTTTACCTGGAGTTCACATATGACTTTTCCTTTATCTCCTTCTCTTATTCCTCTGGCTTACGTTCGAGGATGAAGTTGAGATGCTGGAGTTTTCCTTTTCTTCTTCCCGACACCTTTTTTGTGGTGGTGGTGTTTTTTGGAACTGTTGATATTTTTCCTATAATTTAGACTTATAGTTCACTTCAAACTATTTTGGCATGGACCATATCTCTCTCCTTTGAGATACTCAGGTTTCTAAATAGTGGGTTTTTCAGTGTACAAGAAAGTGTAGAAATGAATCATCAACCAAAAGAAGAGAACGCATATCATTAGGTACATTGAATTTATTTTTTTATAACATTGATATGTCACTCTTGACATTTTATTATCTACATTTTTGTTCATTTCCTGAATGGTTGACCTTTTCTTTTTTATTTTGATAAGAAAATGGCTGACCTTTTCATAAAATGTACCATTCAGGAATGAAATTAGTGTAAAGTATTCTTTCAATCTACTAACATCTGAATGAATTTTCAACTGATCAAACCGTGTCATAGACTCGAAGAATAAGGGGATCAATTTTATGACACGCTTTAACTGATTCAGATCATAAATTAACTTCGGCCTTCTCCTTAAAACTCCTTCTCTAACCAAACTTGGTCATATGCAACGGGCAAAGGGAGAGCCATGATTCGTTCTTGGTGTCTGCATTAGTGGAGAGATGAGGATACAGGCATCAGATCTTTTGGTTCTCAGTTTCTAGCTTTGCTGATTAGCACCATCCTAATTTTGTTATGCTTTCTAAAATGTCATTGATTTTTGAGAAATTTTAGCTCCTTTTTGTTCTCAAACAAATAAACTTAAATCTGTTTCCATAAAAGCAAATATAAAGTCAACTAGCTTTATTTCATATGTTAATATTAAATTGTACCTAATAAGCTTGGTGATAGATACTTACATCTGCTTCTTTTTTGCTTCTCAAGGCCGGTGAAAGAAGAAAAGAAGAAGAGATGATAGAACTCGAGGGACCCTTAGGCAAGAGCGATGTTGTGAATCACGAACTGGTTTCTATTGAGAGGGAGTTGTCTGGACTTCGAAAAAATGGAAGCATTGATTCCTTTGGCCTTTACTTGTATGGTCTTGTTCTTAAGCAGAAAGGCAGTGACAATCTTGCTAGGACCGTTCTTGTTGAGTCAGTAAATAGCTATCCATGGAACTGGAGTGCTTGGTCTGAGCTGCAGTCGCTGTGCACCACAGCTGAGACATTGGACAGTTTAAACCTTAATAACCACTGGATGAAAGACTTCTTTCTAGCCTATGCTTACCAAGAGCTTCGAATGCACACTGAGTCATTGGTGAAATATGAAAATTTGCAAGGGACCTTCAGTTTTAGCAATTACATCCAGGCCCAGATTGCTAAAGCTCAGTACAGTCGTAGAGAATTTGAACAAGTAGAAGTTATATTTGAAGAACTACTAAGAAATGATCCTTACAGGATTGAAGACATGGATATGTATTCCAATGTGCTGTATGCAAAGGAATGCTTCTCAGCCTTAAGTTATCTTGCACATAGGGTATTTTTGACAGATAAATACAGGCCAGAGTCTTGTTGCATTATTGGGAACTATTACAGTTTGAAAGGGCAGCATGAGAAATCTGTAATGTATTTTCGAAGGGCTCTTAAATTGAATAAAAAATATTTATCAGCTTGGACACTTATGGGTCATGAGTATGTAGAGATGAAAAACACTCCAGCAGCAGTTGATGCCTATAGGCGGGCTGTGGACATAAATCCATGTGATTATCGAGCCTGGTATGGATTAGGACAAGCTTATGAGATGATGGGGATGCCATTTTATGCGCTTCATTATTTTAAGAAGTCAGTGTTCTTACATCCGAGTGATTCTCGATTATGGATTGCAATGGCCCAGTGTTATGAAACAGAACAGCTTCATATGCTTGAGGAGGCAATCAAATGTTACAGAAGGGCTGCAAATTGTAATGACAGAGAAGCAATCGCACTTCACCAGCTAGCAAAACTGCATGCTGAACTTGGCCGTTCCGAAGAGGCAGCATTTTACTACAAGAAAGATTTGGAGATTATGGAGGCTGAAGAACGGGAAGGTCCAAATCTAGTTGAAGCTTTAATGTTTCTTGCAAGATATTATAAAGCTCAAAAGAGATTTGAAGATGCAGAGGTTTATTGCACCCGCCTTCTAGATTATTCTGGACCGGTAAGTTTTACCTCCTCTTATTGAATACTTTAGAGTCAATTTCTCAATGATAAGTTAAAATATGTTCTCTTAATCATTCTCGAAAACTACTCTTTGAGCAACTTCCCTCACCTAGTTTGGTCATTAATGCAGGAGAAGGAAACAGCAAAGAGTCTACTTAGAGGAATAAGATATGAAATGGATGTTGAGCATCCTCCACCCTGATAAGTTTCTTTTTCCTTCACAAACCTCTATATGAATTCCGAGGCTCCAACCGAACAAACAACTGAGAAGCTTGGACAGTTCTTCGGGAACAGCCAAACAGTTGAGAACCGAAGCAGCAGAAAAGCTGTTCAAAACAGTTAGCATCCTCGCTAAATGCAATCTAGTTACCTTGTTGGTTTCATGATCAAAGAAACTTCCTTGGTCTGAGATATTTCCCTTGTTTGGGATGCCGGTGAAAGGGTTTATGGGCAAATGAGTGCTGATATAGTAATTTATTTTAGTTACATCTATTACATATGCTGCCGTGTGATACATATGCTGCCGTGTGACCAGTTCGAGCCGTGGAAACAGTCTCTTGCAGAAATGCTGGGTAAGGCTTGTACAATAGACCCTTTGTCATCCGGCTCTTCCCCAGACCCCGCACATAGCGGGAGCTTAGTGCACAGACTGCCTTTTTTTTTTTTTTTAATTGTACTCCTATTACATATGGTTCTATTTCCAGAGTACTTGAATGACTACTGCATTCGCTTCATTTTATAAAATGTGAGATACATCCTACACATTTAATAATTAAACTAATTTGCATAATTTAAGGGATGTAATGGCTAAACTACCATTAATTTAGCAATTAACCTAACTAATAATGGTAAAAACTCAATAAAATTCCACGAATAAAGATAATTTGTTTGTTATTTCATCTTTTTAAACAAAATCTCTTCCATAATAAAAATTACCTATATAATGACATGTTTACTTCTATTTACCTAAAATTTCAACTATTTTTAAAATTTTAAAAAATCTCACCTTTTAACCTTTGATGATACATATAACTAATGTGAGATATATCTTACAAATATATTTAATAATTAAATTAATTTGCATAATTTAAGGAATTTAACGGCTAAACTAACATTAATTTAGCAATTAATCTAACTAATAATGGTAAAAAAAACTCAATAAAATTCCACGAAAAAAGGTAATTTGTTTGTTATTCCACTTTTTTAAACAAAATCTCTTCCATAATCAGTTTTCAGATAGAAACTATTCATACGATTTTTTTTTTGTTTTCTTGATTTTGTTTGAAGTAATTGTAATGAATATTTCAGTGTTATTACGTCATTTTGGCGTTTGGATTAACGATATAAAGTACGAGGGCTATAAGAGTGATGGAATCATTGAACATGTAACGTATGATAAATTGATTTCGGTCATTGCTGTAGAACTGAAAATTGACGAAAGCAGGAAAAAAATGGAGGCTCGTTTCATAGTTGATGGTAATGTGGCACCATTGTTGATTGTAATGAGATGGGTGTACTCTTATTTCAATTATGACAAGGTATGCCATTGAGCATTCCTTCAATTTCTATACAAAAAGATCTGACCAAAAAAATTGTATCTTGTTTAACGTTTCAAAAATAGTTATTTGTCTCTTGTTTATTTAATTATGTATCTAACGTAAATTGATTGTTGTTTTACGTAATTTTATTTTTGTTAGGTTAAGTAGGTTGAGATACATATTTGGCCTAGCTAGATACAATTTTTCTTCATCTTGTATCTCTGGTTCTGGTTGTGTATGTATTTATATCTCGTTATCTTTTAGTTTTAGTGATATAAGCATATCAAATATACATATTTGTAGTGTTAAAGATACATATTGTGCACGCTGATATATGTATGTATCTCTCGTTAATTTTTTCTGTACGATAAATAAGGATCTGAAGAAAGAGTTTTGTTGCAACGGGAATGTTGTGCAAGATAACGGGCTTGGCGAAGTGATACAACTTCAAGGTGATCAAAGAAAGAATGTTTCTCATTTCCTTGTGATTGGTGGTGTTGTCAAGAAGGATTAGATCAAGATTAATGGTTTCAAAGTCGTTTGGGCTATTTGGGGTTTGGAGTTATAGAAGCATAGTAGTATATAAGTTGTTTGCAATTGTTATTCCAAGGGGTTGGTCTTTGGTTATAATGTCTATGAGATCTTGTCATGGGTTTCTACTGAATTTTGATTGAACTTTTATTTCAGATCATAATAAATTTAGTTTTATTAAACTAATTTTGTTATGCTTATCTTTATCTGATTCCTGACCTTGCATAGTTCTTACTATAAACATGATGAAAATAAATGACTAGAGATTAGTGGCTCTTGAAGAAACATCCATCCTCTCTGAACCCTAATTGTGAAATTATTTTTTTTACTCGTGTTAAAAGCTCACTCGTAAAACTATACGAGGTATGTTGATGTTGTTGTTGAGCAATAATTCAATCACAATGAATTAATTTAGGATGTGGTATATTTTATTTTTTTTTGACTGAATCCAAATGCTTAAGCAATTCAGCTGTCTAAGCAAAACTTGAAAAGAAATGCTACCTATATTTTTATTTATGTTCTATTATGCGAAGAAACTAAAGAACTTGTGAAGCACAAACCTCAATCACTTTGCTTGAATTGATCGAACTTAGAAGAATATCTCGTGTCGATTATCACATTAATCGTGGCTATTTTTGACATAATATTGCGAGATTTCATTGAATTCAGACTAGCGGAAAGTAACCAACACGTTTAAATTCATGATACATATTATTCACTTTGTGACTCATGTTTTTTTGAAAGTTTGCAAATTTAAAATCGTGCTAGATTTCACTTTGTCAATTGCCTATAACAGGGCCACATGATAACTTTGAAAGCTTTACTATGTATTAAAATAGAATCATTTTCAAACTTATCCAACAATTAAGAAATGAACAAGCTAAAACTCTATTCCTGATAAAGTTGTTGGTTCTATCTTTGTTGGCAAGCACCAAAGAGGACAAAATCAGAAATGTTGCAGATAGTTTATCCCGAGTTTGCTAGTTCATTAGGAAATTGAAGTTGATTAATGATCTTCACTAAAATGAACAAGAACTCAGTCAACATAAAATGTGATGAAATCTTCGACAACTGAAATACTTCATTCACTTAGGAGTGACCTAAATCAACACCTTACAAGTTCCAAGCTGATGCAGTTTACACAAGGAAGAAAAAATCGCGCCACAAGACAAAACAGACACACTCAACAAAGACTATCTTGAACGAAAAAAATCACAAAAATACATATTTTCTACTGGAGAATGATAAAACATTTCAACTAGCAATAATTTCTTATGCAAACATGCATGCCTGATGGTTCTTATGGAAGCAACACAACAACTCATAGTTCATATTTTCAAGAATAGCTCTTCTGCAACTTGCACGCGAGAAGGAGACTCGTGCAACTAGAAGAGCTTGCCTGGCTGTATAGCTCCACTTCTCATCATTGTGCAGAATTCGTCATAGTTGATTCTTCCATCCTAAAAATTAAACTTACTAACATGTATCTTTGGTATGCTGATTCCACTAAAATTTAAAAACAAAAGATACATATAAAATTTAAACAGATAACAATAGATACAAGATATTGAAAAAAGTATCATGTATGTCTAGATATGTATCTAAACCTAAAATTACGCAGATCTGAAATAACAAGAGATACATAAATCCATAATAACACAAAATCAGATATACAAAAAGCTTAAAAATGTATCTATTATTTTATCGAATATGTATCTTTGGTATAAATAGTTGAATCAAAATAAAAAATAATGTGAGATACATACAAAATACACTCGTACATAATATGTATCTTTAAATTTACTAACATGTATCTTTGACATGCTTATTTCACTAAAACTTAAAAAACAAGTGATACATATAAAATCATAAACAGAGAACAAGAGATACAAGAAATTGAAAAAAGTATTTTTAGTGTCTAAAGATGTATCTTGGCCTAAAATTGTTCAGATCATGTAAATACCTCTGGAAGCACATCTCTTGAAGTAAGTTCAATAACTCCTTTTCTTTTAGCAGGAACTTCACCTCCAGAACTGTTAGATCCTCTTTTGTTAGAAACATGCACTTCTTTTTTCTTAGACTTTTTTCATGTTTTTCCCACAATTTCTTCATCGTAGATGGATCATTTCTGTGCTTTGATCTAGTTTCATTAAAACCATCAGAATCTTGCTAAAAAAATACCAAGAACAAAGTTTACAACTTCTTTATATTATTTGATATTATTTAATTGAGACATTTCAAGACTAAAAGATGATCCTGAATCTCTATTCATTATGTTAATTCAAATAATATAGACTGAACAAATCGATAATCAAAGATTTAATTAAACAATGTCATCAAAATAGCACTTTGAAAAAAAAGATATCAAATTATATTTTTTTGAAAAAAATCGTAAGATATGATAATAGGATATTGAATATGATTTTAAGAAATTTTTTTACCTTAATTCAAAAGTTTGAATTAGAGCAAAATAATGGATTGAAACCACAGCAGAAAAGAAGGCATTGAATGAGGAGGAAACTGTTGCTTAATTTGATAAAGTTGTAACCTGTAAAGGAAGTTTTTAACATGTATCTACACAAGGTAAAAGTAGTAAATATTGAGATATTTGTAATATATTTAAAGTGAAGAGAATTTTAGTAGTTTTTTTAACTTAAGTTGTTCTTTTATGAAATTTTTCCTTTGAATTTTGATCAAGAATTACATATTTCTTATGGATTTTAAATAATTTTCATACATAAAATTTTAAGTGAATTTTCTCAAACACGAAAAAAATATATATTTCGAAAAAACTTCTTGCTATATTCGAAAAACAAAAATCTTCTATGTTTCATAAATATGAATTTGATTCATATATATAGGTGGTTTACCCATTTTCAGCCTTATTTTTTTTAATTAGTTTATGAGAACGTGTGTTGCATATTCATTCCTTAATATAAAATTAATTTTTCAAATAATATATTTTAAATGACCCATATACTTACAAGTATTTTTGAGCTAAAAAAAGATAATTCAAAACATATAAATATAAAAATAAAACTCATAATTTCCTAAATATTAGAATCGTAAGTAAATGACTATTTTGTCAAGTGTGAACACTATTTTAAAGGAGTAAAAAGGTGAACGACATTTAGCTACGAGGCTTCATACTTTCAATATTTAGCAATAACTTAATTTAAATTTTTCAGTTCTAAATATTTCTTTTTTTCTCAATCTATGTATCTAGTCAAACACCATCACATAAATTGACAAAGTAAGGCATATAAAAAAGACTATCACTCCAAGAAGAAATATTATTTAAGAAGATCAACTGCAAAGAAGTCATACCTAGATAAAAATAAGCATGTAAGAAAATATAATACTAGTAGAACCTACAAAAATAAATTAGAGTGTTTTACCTGAGGTAGCATAGAGCACTTATCAAATACTTGTCAAAAAAGAATCAATAATAGATCTAGGAATGCACAATTAATCGAAGATATAAATGAAAATTTAATAAATGTAGACGAATATATGTCAAATGATGAAAGTATATACTCTATTAGAAGTATGAAAGTGATGTGAAACAAGATAATAGAAGCAAGATAGGAATTAAAGATACAAAATAAATAAAGATAGACACAATTAGATTCAAACAATCAAAAGATGTAATGGTGAAACTAACCAAAACACCCCTTAATTGAGAAATAAAAGTACCTAATCTATTAGAATCCTCAAGAAGGTAGTACCCTTACTTGCAAATCCGAGGACAATTTTTGAAAATCAACAAAGGGTTTCAAGCTCTCAAAGGAGTCACAATTCTTCAATATTCAAAAACTAGTGGCTCAACCCTAATAACTACCTATTTATACTAAGGGTTAAAAGAAGTAAGGAAAGACCAAATTGCCCTTCATTTAAATTACAAGCTAATTTAAATGGTAGACACACTTAGAATATTAAATATCTTCAAGTCATCCATATTGGAGCCTTCCAAAGATTCCATCTTCATCCATAAAGCTTGATATGCTTGAAGGTCCTTAGCTTGACTTCTTGTGAAGGGCCTTCTCGAAGTAGCGTCACTTTGATGTACATCACTCTCCTCTTCTTCAAAAGAATTCGTCCTCGAATTCGCCAATCCTACATCAAAAAGAGATAAATCACTAACATTGAAAACATTATGAATCAAATACTCACTTGGTAAGTCCACTTTGTAAGCATTATCTCCAATCTTCTCAAGCACTTGAAAAGGTCCATCTCCTCTTGGCATAAGCTTGTTCTTCCTTTTGCTTGGAAATCTCTCCTTTCTAAAGTGAACCTATACCCAATCACCGAGTACAAAAGTGACTTTTTTTTTCCTTTGTTGGCTCTTTTGGTTGCATCGTTGTTAGCCTTCTCAATTTGAAATCTTACTTTCTCATGGATGTTCTTCATAGCTTTTGCCTTAGCTTTTGCATCTACACTCACAATAATATCTTTGGGCAAAGGAGTGAAATCCAATGGAGTCAAGGTATTAAAGCCATAAACACACTCAAAAGGGGTCATGCCAATAGATCTATGAATAGTTTATTATAGGCAAACTCAATTAGTGGCAATTGATCCTCCCAAGAAGTCAACTTTCCTTTAACCATAACTCTAAGCATGTTACCTAAAGTTCTATTAACCACCTCGGTTTGACCATCTGTTTGAGGATGACAAGAAGTAGAAAATAGCAATTTAGTTCCCAAATTCCCCCACAAACACCTCCAAAAATGACTAAGAAATTTTGAATCTCTATCACTAATAATTGTTTGGGGAACACCATGCAATTTCATCACATTATGAACAAATAAAGTAACAACATGAGATGCATCATCACTTTTATGACAAGCAATAAAGTGAGCCATTTTTGAAAATCTATCCGCAACAACAAAGATGCTATCCTTACCATTTCTTGTCCTAGGAAGCCCAACAATAAAATCCATGGAAATATCTAACCAAGGACCATTAGGAATAGGCAAAGGGGTATACAAGCCATGGGGTTGGGTAGAAGATTTAGCATGCTTACAATCCAAACACCTAGCACAAATTCTTTCCACATCTCTTATCATTTTAAGCCAAAAGAAATGTTCACTAAGAATAGCTAAGGTTTTTGACACTCCAAAATGACCCATCAAACCTCCATTATGTGCCTCTTTCACTAACAAGTCTCTCCATGAAGACATAGGCACACAAAGTTTTCCATTTCTAAATAAGTAGCCCTCCTTCAATTCAAATCTAGGAGTTCTAACTTCATTTCCCTCCTTAACAACTTGCACACACCTAGTTAAGCTTACTTTACACTCTCCAAAGACTTTTCCAAAATCATCACCGTTAGAATATAACTCCTTCAAACTCTCAAAACCCATCAACCTAGACGTCAAGGTATTCATCAATGCATATCTTCTAGATAAAGCATCCTCCACAATATTCTCTTTACCTTGCTTATAATTAATCACATATGGAAAAGACTCAATGAACTCTATCCACTTGGCATGCCTCTTATTAAGCTTATTTTGGATCCTAATATGCTTCAAAGCCTCATGATCGGTTCTAATCACAAACTCCTTATGCCACAAATAATGTTGACAATTTGCTAAAGCTCTCACTAAGGCATAGAGTTCCTTATCATAGGTAGAATATTGCAATGGAGCTCCTCTTAATTTCTCACTAAAGTAAGCTATGGGTTTCCCTTCTTGCATCAAGACCACACCAATGCCTACTCCACTAGCATCACACTCAATTTCAAACCTCTTCTCAAAGTTGGGAAGTCGAAGTAATGGAGTGGAACTAAGTTTTTCTTTCAAGATTCTAAACGCTTCCTCTTGTTTTCTACCCCAAATGAAAGGCTTATCCTTCTTAATGACCTCGGTTAGAGGAGCGGCTAAAGAACTAAAATCCTTCACAAATCTCCTATAGAAACTTGCCAACCCATGGAAGCTTCTAACATCACTAATGGACGTAGGAGTTGACCAACTTCTAATAGCCTCTACCTTTTCATCATCCACCTCAACTCCTCTTGAACTTACAACAAAGCCAAGAAAAATAACACGGTCAACACAAAAAGAACACTTTTTAAAATTGACATACAACTTTTCTTTTCTCAACACATCAAATATCATTCTGAAATGTTGCACATGATCATCCAAACACTTTCTATAAACCAAAATATCATCAAAATAAACCACAACAAAATTATTAATAAATGACTTAAGCACATGGTTCATTAATCGCATAAAAGTGCTTGGTGCATTGGTTAGCCCAAAAGACATCACCATCCACTCATATAATCCAAACTTGGTTTTGAAAGCGATTTTTCATTCATCTCCGGATTTCATTCGGATTTGATGGTATCCGCTTCGCAAATCAATTTTAGAGAATAAAGTAGAACCACACAATTCATCTAGCATATCATCAAGTCTAGGGATGGGATGTCGATATTTTACCGTAATTTTATTAATGGCACGACAATCTACACACATCCTCCATGCCCCATCCTTCTTGGGAACTAGAATTACGGGCACCGCACATGGACTTAAACTTTCTCTCACCAAACCTTTATTCACAAGTTCTTCCACTTGTCTTTGCAATTCTTTGGTATCTTGAGGATTGCTCCTATAAGCCACTTTTTTGGGTATTTGAGAACCCGATAAAAAGTCAATTTCATGCTCTATTCCTCTCAAAGGAGGAAATCCACTTGGTATTTCTTCCAAAAATAGATCTTCATAATCTTGCAACAAACAATAAACAACACTTGACAAATATAAAGAGGCGTTAGTTCATTGTTAGAAAGCAAAGAATAACCTTTAGGTTTAATAAATATGACTTGAGTAGCATCCTCAATGTTTAGCTCTTTCATGCTCTCTTGATTTTGCAAAATCATGCACATTTTATTTTTTTTTTGATTTTTTTGTTTTTCTTGCTCACCATTTTTTTTTTGTGATAACTCATTCTCACTTGAGCTCTCAACCTCTCATTTTTCCTCTCTTGAGTTATCATTTTTCACTCCCTTACTCCTCTCTTTCTTTTTTCTTTCAACTCCCCCATTTTTCTATATTCCTCACAAACTTGAAAAGGAGAAAGTGGGTTAAGAATGTGCTTTTTACCATCCTTAACAAATGCATATTTATTTGACCTTCCATCATGTTTAGCCCCCACATCATATTCCCATGGCCTTCCCAACAATAAATGACAAGCTTGCATCGGTACAACATCACAAAACACTTCATCATGATAACTTCCAATCTTGAATTTTATCAACACTCTCTTGGTTACCTTGAGTTCACCACATTCATTGAGCCATTGCAATCTATAAGGTTTTGGATTCCTTCTTGTTGGCAGTTTTAATTGTTCTACCATAGAGACATTAGCAACATTGACACAACTTCCACTATCAATGATAAAGAAACATAATTGCTCTTGCACTCTACACCAATTATGAAACAAGTTCTCTCTTTGATCAATATCTTCCCTTGCTAGAGCACTCGTACTTCTCCTCACAATAAGAACAAGATTTCCATCATCATTAATTTCTTCTCCATAACCTTCCCCCATAAACTCATCACTACTATCATCCTTCATGAGGCCATCTTTAGATTCATCTTCGATTTGATAACCACCATCATTCAATGCAATGATAGTTCTTCTATTAGGACACTTATTTGCTTTATGACCATATCCTTGACATTTAAAACACTTTATTTTAGATGAAGTTTCAAGTTTAGATTTGTTACCTCCATCCTTGTAGTCCTCCTTTGATTTGCCTTTGTCAAAGTTAGACTTCAATTCTTGCTTTGCACCTTTGGATTTGTCCCAAGTGGGAGATGATTTCCAAACTTCCTTATTTTTAGCCCATGAAGAAGAAGAAGAAGATTGCACCCTTGACTTGTTTTCCTTTTGATGACCCTCCACCTTGAGTGCTATTTGATAAGCTTCATATAAAGTAGAAAGACGATGCAATTCCAATGGATGCCTTACCTCTTTATTTAAGCCTGAGATAAATCTTGCCACAAGCTTCGCCTCTTCATCATTGACATTAGCTTGAAGCCTAGTATGCTCTAGTTCCTCATAATACTCTTCCACACTCTTACTTCCTTGTTGAAGATTGTAATACTTCTTGAGTTTATTTTACTCATAATCTTGACCTACAAACCTTTCTCTCATTCGCCTTTTCATGTCATGCCAACTTGTAACAAAGTCTCTATTCACCAAAGCATCTCTTTCAAATTTTTCTCACCATGTATAAGCAAAACCCTCAAGGTGACTTATAGCATAATTCACCTTTTTAACATCACTCACATTGTTGAGATCATATTGCCTTTCAAGTTTCACAATCCAATCAAGATATTTATTCGGGTCACCACTTCCTTTGAAGAATGGAAGAGTAACCTTGATGTTGTTGAATCCTTGATCTTCATCATCATTCCTTCTATTATATTCTCTACCATCAATCGGATACCACCCTCCATTTCCTCCTCTTCTTCCTCTCCCACCTAACCTCTCTTGTTGAACTTGATCATTGGCTCCATAATCATAATTATATCCATCAAAAGAATCATGCTCTTCAAGGTTATGTTGGGATCTCACTTGAGTTCTATTGACTTGTGGTGGAAGATTTCTTTGTTGATTCCCCCCTTTGGAAGTGTTGCTTAATTGCAAACTTTTGGTAAAGTAGCCTTAGGAGAGAGAGTATCTTGCACTACCATGTGAGATGGAGTTGTATCAAGAGGAATCTTACTTGATCCCTCATCATGTTGACCAATGGGGTTGAAACCCTCAAATGGTTGCTTTGCCATTTCTTGACTTCTAACCCTTCTATCCACATCTTCCAATTTTTTCTTCATTTCCTTTATTTCTTCCAATAGCTTTTGAAGCAAAATTTCCATTTTGCTAGAGGATTCTCCCTCAAATTGAGTCATTGTACCTACAAAATAAATAAAAGTTAGTAGAAAGAGTTCCTCACCACTCACTCACATCATGTTTTCCTCTTTTTGTCGCTCACACTCGTGTATCACTCTAAGGCCAAAGACTTTTAAGCCCACTCTCAAATGAACTCACCTCATTCTTGCTTGTTACCACTCTTGAATAACCCAAGATTGCGAGTCAACACTATCAAATAATTCACAAGTAGTACTATTTCTTCAGGATAGAGTGGAGTTTATGTAATCAAGAACGGACAATTAAAATTAACGGACAAGGAAACAAATAAGCATACAATGAAATGAAAGAAAAAAAAATACAAAAAAAATTAAAAAAAAACTTTATCACGAATAAATTAAACGGACACAAACTAGTTTAACATTAAGTATGAATTAATACTCAAAGCAAACTAGCTAGAATTAACAAGAAAAGAAGAGACAAGTTTGAAAGATTTGAACTATTTTGTAATTCTCAAATTCATCCTCTTCAATAACCAAGCAAATGAGCTCAAATTTGAGATATAACTTTCCCACAACTTCTAACCAACAGTTTCTTCAACCAAACAACAAATCAACAAAACTCATTTTCGAGTTTCTTCTTCAACATGACTTTAAATTTTTTTTTGTCATATATTTTTAAAAATTTTATTTTTTAACTACGAATAATATCAAACAATATTCAATCAAATTTGGTTCTTTTTTTTATTTATTTTTTTAATATCAAAACCCCAAGACTTAGGTTTGTGAAAACAACTCTAATCCAAGCTTTGATACCAATTTGATGTGAAACAAGATAATAGAAGCAAGATAGGAATTAAAGATACAAAATAAATAAAGATAGATACAATTAGATTCAAACAATCAAAAGATGTAATGGTGACACTAATCAAAACACCCCTAATTGAGAAATAAAAGCACCTAATCTATTAGAATCCTCAAGAAGATAGTACCCTTACTTGCAAATCCTAGGACAATTGTTGAAAATCAACAAAGGGTTTCAAGCTCTCAAAGGAGGCACAATTCTTCAATATTCAAAAACTAGTGGCTCAACCCTAATAACTACCTATTTATACTAAGGATTAAAAGAAGTAAGGAAAGACCAAATTGCCCTTCATTTAAATTACAAGCTAATTTAAATGGTAGACACACTTAGGATATTAAATATCTTCAAGTCATCCATATTGGAGTCTTCCAAAGATTCCATCTTCATCCATAAAGCTTGATATGCTTGAAGGTCCTTAGCTTGACTTCTTGTGAAGCGCCTTCTCGAAGTAGCGTCACTTTGATGTACATCAGGAAGTCTTTGAAGAAGAAATAAATAAATCGGATTCTTCAGATTCTGAAGAAGAGGAATTTATAAATGAAATAGGATTAGAAAAGACAAACTCAGACTATTATGATTTAGTAAATTTGATAAAAGAATGTGAACATGAATTTAAGGAAGGAAAAGGATTAGACAGTAATCAGTGTTGTTTTTCGAGGTTATAAACTCTCATTTCAAATCTTTTTAGTCTTTCTTCTAATTCTAATATTCTATCTTCTGTGGTTCTGGTTATTGGTTACTGGTTGGAAAGTGTATTTAAATTATTTATTGATTTTGGAGTTTCTGAGGTAAGTTTATAACCTCGAAAAAACATAAAGAGGTAATTACAGAAGAAGACTTATTAGAAGTAGAATTATTAAATACATTTGCTGAAAACAATAGAGTTAAACACAAAAGATCAATAATGATACCATTTGAAAGAATGATATGTAATGAAGGAAAGAAAATTAGTACAGTCAAAGTTTTAGCAAGAATAAAAATTCAAGACTATGAATTCGAGACGTTAGCTATAGTTGATTCATGATGTACAAAGAACATTTTAAATAGCAGAATTTTACCAACAAAACTAATTAAAAAATTATCAAAACCTCAAGAATCCATGCAAATGGACGGAACATATAATACCTATACAGACTATATACCAAAAGCAAAAATAAGTTTTATTAATACTTGTGAAAAATTCTACCAACCATCATATACACTCAGTGAAATACTAGTTAGAGATTTGAATATAAAAGCAGACTTTGTGTTAGGATTAGACTTTATAGTACAAAATAAAGGAGGATGTTTAGTTATACAAAATTGGGTAAAATTTGCCAGTAATATCACTCACTCACCAATACAGACACAACCTACTTTAACTAAATATCGTTTTCTTAAGGATAAGCCAGATGAAAACTTATCTTATATATAGACAACTTTTACTACTAGTAGTAATAATAATCATAAGCTAGAATATATATTACTTATATATGTATATATATATATCCTTTAGTATATGTATTATAATATATATCGTAGATTATATAGTTAATATAGTACTATAGACAGATAAATATAATAAACAAATTATATATAATAAGTAATTAAAGCAGGTAAGTAATTTTAAGATATTAAAGCAGAGTTATCGCGATTGTGTTTTAATATGATGTAAAGTCCTACTCAGTACTCCATCCTTCGTTGTCCTTAGTCCAGTGTAAGTGTCCAAGTCATAAAAATCCAAGTATATTTTTTCCCAAAATAAATTATTTTTGCATTTTTTGGGGTTTTTTTAAAAAATTTGTATACCCTGTTCAACTCTTTCTCTTCATTTTTAGGTATTTTAGCAATATCTTCTTTAATCACACCCCGGGAGAATGACAACAGTCCTTTTTAATCTTCTTAGTACTTTTCAAGTCCCTAGGAATTTACAGATTTATCCATCGTTATTGCTAAAACACTGAGAGAATAACCATATACTGAGGGTATTTTTATAAGTAATTTACAAATTTTACAAGATAAGAAAACTGACAGAAAACCGCTGGTGATCCAGATCCTAATAAAACACATGTGAAAGAAAATATAAACTTGATTAATTCAAACATAATTTACAAACTTGGGAGAAAAATACAAAGATCTATGTAACTACTACTTACATGTCTTAAGGAAGAAGTGAGGTTTCCCTTTCGGAAGTCCCCCTGAAAGTTGACAGCTACCAGAAATGAAGAACTAAGAAAACTTTTCACACTTTTCACACTCTTTTTTTTTTTAAAGTAACTTACAAACTTTAGAAACTAAGAAACTTAAAGAACTTAAGAAAAACTAAAAAACTTTCTCACTCTTGATTTTTTCTTGCTTTTTTCTCTCCTTGATACATGTTTTAGTCTTCCATAAAGGGGTATTTATTGGAATCCTTGGACTTCAAATCTTAACTTTTTTGTGGACTTCAAATCCTTTCTAAAAACTTTAGCAAGACTTTATCAACTTGGGTGGGCTCAGCGGCTAATATCTTTCTTTAATTCTTCTCCGTTCATTCATTTATTTGATATTTACTATATTGTTATTATTATCTATCTATATTACCTATCTATTATTATTATTATCTATCTATCTATATTATAACTACTTGTCTATTTTATTGGTATCAGAACCCTAGTTACATAGATCTTTGTATTTTTCTCCAAGTTTGTAAATTATGTTTGAATTAATCAAGTTCATATTTTCTTTCACATGTGTTTTATTAAGATCTGGATCGCTGGCGATTTTCCGCCAGTTTTCTGATCTTGTAAAATTTGTAAATTACTTATAAAAATACCCTCAGTATATGGTTATTATCTCAGTGTTTTAGCAATAACGATGGATTAATCTGTAAATTTCTAGGGACTTGGAAAGTCCAAAGAAGATTAAAATTCTCTGAAATTTGGAAAATATATAAAAATAGAAATTCAGACTAAAGGATATGAAGAAATGAATAATGGTAATAATTTATTAATATGTGTAGGATTTATAGGAAAACTTGCCACTAATAGTTGTATAAGATTTAATCTAAAGATAGATGATGTAATAAGTTTAATAGAAAATAAAGGTATTAAATTAATGAAACCCCTAAAGATAAATTCAGAAAAATATGCAGGACTAAAATGGAATTTAGAAAGATTTACTAAGAAAGAAATACTAAAGTCAACCGATTATTTAATGTATATAAACAATAAAGGACAAGCTTCAGTAAGATTCACAGACTATCAATATACAAATGAAAAAGAGTTTGATGAAGAAATTAAAGAATGTGAGAATACTAATTTTATGAATATAGAAATATTAGAAGAAGGTTTTGAAGTAAATAAAGCTATAATAAAAGCAGAAGCCCTATATGAAATAAATAGCAATAGTGTATTTAAATGCACAGGCTGTAAATTAGGAAACTTAGACCTTGAGGAAATGAAAGAGCATTTTATAAAATGTGAATTAAGAACAGATAATTATGGTTATACACGTAAAAAAAAAATTAAAAGGTGAAGACTCAGAATCGATTTATAGTATAGACGAAAGGAGAACAAGACGTAAAACCTAGAGGAAAAAGAATGTCAATAGAAGAACCCATTAGATTACAAAAATGAGGTAATAAAGAAAAATTTTTAAACTTGACAGCCCATGACACTCAGGCATAGAATCATGTAATAGACATATAGAAAAATATAGTTGTAGCAGACTACATACAACATATACAGGGTAATCAAGAACTAGATGCAGAAATTATGTATAGATATCTAGAGACATTTCTAGGTGCAAGTACTAAAGCACTTTGGGAAGCATATAAGCAATTATTCCCACAAGATTTTCAAGAATTAGTAGAATTAGGCTCAAATTTCTACAATTTTGTAAACAAACTACAGACTCTACTAACAAGTCAGGATCCCCATAGTGGATTAATAGTATTACAACAAAGAACTTTAACAAGTTTAGAACAACTAAGCATTAATCATTGGTCAAGAATTAAAGAATTTTTAAATGACTATTTGTATTATTGTACAATTACTGGTAACTCGTTCGATCAGACTCTAGGAACTAGATTATTTAATAAATTATCAGGAGCTTTAGGAGGAGAGATAGAAGAAAAATGATCTAAAAGAGACGGGGTAGTACAAAACCCAAATAACCCATGGTCAATAGGACAAAGAATACAACATATAATGGATATATTACAAGAAAAATGTACAAATATACAGATACAAAAACAATTAAAAAGAAGTGATACAGATTTTTGTATCCACTATGGGGATCCTGGCCTGTTAGTAGAGTATGTACTTTGTTTACAAAATTGTAGGGATTTGAGCCTGGTGATCCAGATCTTAATAAAACACATGTGAAAGATCCATCACATGACCGAACCATCTCAACCCCGCTTTCCTCATCTGGGCTTCCACTGAAGCCACTCCCACCTTATTTCGAATAACCTCATTTCTAATCCTATCTTTTCTAGTACACCCACACATCCACTGAAGCATTCTCATCTCCTCCACCTTCATCTTCTAGATGTGGGTCTTCTTAACAGGCCAACACTTCACTTCATACAACAAAGTTAGTCTAACCACCACTCTGTAGAACTTGCCTTTAAATTTGGGAGGTACTTTTTTGTCACAGAAGATATTAGAGGCGAGCCTCTATTTCATCCACCCTACCCCGATCCGATAAGTGACATCCTCGTCAATCTCTTCATTCTCCTGAATCATCGATCTCAGATACTTAAAACTATCTCTCTTACTGATAGAATGAGTGTCAAGCTTAACAACCACATCGGACTCATGAGACACCTTACTGAACTTACACTTCAAATATTCCATCTTAGACCTACTCAACCTAAACCTTTTAGACTCATGAGTTTGCCTCTAAACCTCAATCTTAGCATTAACTCCACAATGAGTCTCATCAATCAAGACGAATCATACGTAAAGAGCAAAAAATAAGGCACATTATCCTAAATGTGCCGCGTCAAAACATCTATCACCAAGCCAAAAAGAACGGACTAAGCGTCGATCCTTGATGTAACCCTATCAAGATGAAAAAGTATTCCGAGTACCCTCCCTTAGTCCTTACCGAGTCTTAGCTCCGTCATATATATCCTTAATCTCCCTAACATATACTATAGGTACATCTCTAGCCTCCAAACACCTCCAAAGAACCTCCCTGAGAACTCTATCATAGGCCTTCTCTAAGTCGATAACACCATGTGCAAATTCTTCTTCCTTTCCCTATACTGCTCCTGCAGTCTCATGACGAAATGAATGGCTTCTGTAGTCAAGCGCCCTGGCATAAATCCAAATTTATTTTCAGAAATAGTAACAATCCTCCGGAACCTCAAGTTTACCACCCTTTGCCAAACCTTCATAGTGTGACTCAACAACTTGATACCCTTATAATTATTGCAATCCTGAATGTCGCCCTTATTATTATACAATGGAATTATCGTACTCCACCTACAAGCTTCAAGCATCCTCGTTGTCTTGAAAATTATGTTAAACAACCGGGCCAACCACTCCATACCTTTTCCTCCTGTGCACTTTTAAAAATTCACGGAAATCTCATCTGACCCCGTCGCTCTACCTCTACGCATCCTACGAATAGCCTCCCTAACCTCCTCAACCTTAATACGCCTACAATAGCCATAATCGCGAAACCTCTCGGAATGCTCGAAATCCTCCACCACAATGCTAGTATCCTTTCTATCGTTATGGAGCTTATGAAAGTAAGATTGTCATCTCTTCCTAATATGACCCTCCTCCACCAAAACTTTGTCGTCCAAATCCTTAATACACTTCACCTTATCCAGGTCCCAATTCCTCCTCTCCCTAACCTTGGCGAGCCTGTACAACTTTTTATCCCCACTTTACTATCTAACACTGTGTATAAACTCTCGAAAGCAGCCTCATTAGCCCTCGTGACCGCTGACTTCGGCTCTCGCTTAGCAATCTTATACTCCTCCCTATTCTTTCATTTATCTTCTTCATCCTTACTCTCCGCCAACTTTACATACGCTCTCTTCTTATCCTTTACCTTCCTCTTTACCTCTTCGTTCCACCACCAGTCCCCTTGGTGATTGCCCCAACAACCACTAGAGACCTAACACCTTCTTTATACTATCAAAACTAGTTTAAACACGATCATTATTTGCTTAATTAGGAAATAACATTATTGATTATATTTGGATTAAAAAGGCCAACTTAAGAATTTCCATTCTAATTAAACAAATTATTAGAACCAATTAATATCACAATTTGCATAAAATATTAATAGAGATTAGAGATAGAAATTAGAAATTATAGATTACTAATTATAGGTTAAAGATTAGAGATTATACATTAGAGATTAGAGATAAAACAACAAAAAAGGCCCAAATATATCGTTATATCATCAAAAATACTTTAAACACAATCATTATTTTTTCTAATTAGGATATACCATTATTGGTTATATTTGGAATAAACTTAAAAATTTCCATTTTAATTAAATAAATTATTAGAAGCAATTAATATCACACAATTTGCATAAAATATTAATGAAGTTTATAACTTAAATAGAAGTTTCTGAAAACGGACCTCTCTCATAGTACAAGTAGGAGAAGGAAATCATTATTTGTTTAATTAGGACATACTAGCATTATTGATCATATTTGGAATAAAAAGGCAACTTAAAAATCTCCATTCTAATTAAGTAAATTATTCGAACCAATTAATATGACACAATTTACATAAAATATTAGTTAAGTTTATAACTTAAATAGAAGTTTTTAAAAAGAAACCCCTTTCATAGTACAAATAGGAGAAGGAATGCATAGCAAAACCAAATGTTAAGAAATTCAACACAAGTTCAACCAACTTATGAACTATTAAAATGAAGTTTCAAGAACTTCAAACAAAGTTAAAAAGGTTGAAGAACTATCAATATGGAGTTCAACTATTTACTGAAAAAATAGTAAACGAAACAATACAGATTAGTAAATTATTTCCTTAAGATTGTTATTTTTCGGGTACACAAAATCTGTATTTTCGCAACACTACTTCAACATAAATTCAAATCTAAAAACAAGAACACCTATGAAGTTACACAATACCTTCAACACAAAATAAAAAATGATTTATCCAAGAAGTGTGTTATAATCTCAGCAATACGATGAAACAAAAAGTTAAAGCCAAGTCCTCTGAATTCACGGAGTGTCCTTAAGGAAATAATTCTCCTCAAGTACCCGAGGTTATGGAATTTTCCTCCCAGGATAAAATGACTTTCAATTCGACTGTAGTGGTACCTCAAACGATCGGATTATCTTTGAACTCACTCAACAGTTAGATGATCACACAGAGTATTTTAGAAGATAAGAAATGTTTTCAAGTGAAGAAAAATTCATGCTAAACCTGTGGAAAAAATGCAGGTTTATATAGCCATTAAATGCTCCTTACGAAAGGTGACAATGGTTCACCCAAAAAGGTGTATCCTTTGGAAAGAGTCATATCTGTTCATTCGAAATATTGTGTCTTTTTCTTAACATACACAACTATCTGAACTGTCACACCTATTCCAAAACAATATGTCTTTTCTTCAAGGGTTGTGTCCATCCATTTTTCATTCACACCAATTGAATCCAACATATATCTGTCGGATTGATAATCAGTCTATTTATATATCTGTTTCAAAAATGTGTCATCTTCCTAAATAAAAATACTTATGGTCCATTTAATTAAAAAATAGACTTAAAAAATCTATTTAACAAAAAGGTTTACTCACACATATTTAATTAGTTGGATTTCAATATGAATAGCAGATACTAGTGAAAATTTGATAATGAAAAACTTTTCTTAACGAATAAAAGAATGTCAACTTTTCTTATTTGGTAACTATATAATGACATTATTCTTATTTTATCCTTAATGAATCTCACTTAATAAGAAAATATAACTAAAAAGTTAAATAATAAAGTATCTTTAAAATGGGCAATTTTGTAAACTAACAAAGTCATCACTTATTTCTTAAACTCCGTACTCAGTCAAAAGGCGACACATAAAATGAGATGGAGGAAATATATGAATTCGACAAGAAATCTTCAAAAGGAGTTAAACTTACATATTTAGTGTGTATATGAGGGTCAAGTTATCTACTTTGAATTTCACCGAGGTCAAGGGCAGAGGTACATGTATGATAGGGGGATCATCCGAACTCCATTTGACATAAAATTATACTATTATATATACATGATTAGTAGATGTCGAACCTCCTTTGGTTAGTTCGTATGTTTACTTGTGAACCTCATTGGCGAAAATCTCAGCTCCGTCACTGACTATATGGCCAAGCAATCAATAAAGTGAGTTGAAAATCATGAAGTTTCGAATTTAAATTTCATTACGAGCAAATACATTAGACAACAACTTGTTCTCATCTGTTATAACCTTAATGGATAGAATTATCTGGTATATGAAGAGTATTAATAGCTGAATTATTTGACTACTTAAATTTTTCATTGCAATCTTCGCTCCCATCTCCTACCCCAACGAAAAGAAAAAATCATAAAAGGTAATAGATAATTCATGAAATGAACTGTGGTGGACAAAAGCTATCTCAAATGGTTATTTAAAAAACTAAAAGAAAATTATTACTCTTAAATCATTTTCAAACACACTGCTAAAAGATTTTAGATTCATTTTGAAATAAATTAATAAGAAAAAACGAATACGTATCACCTAATTAAAACGATTTTGATACTCTCTTGATTGAAATTTGATCTCTTTCTTGGAACGTATCAGATAGTAGTAATAATATACTAAAAGTAGTACAAATGAGATTTATTGAGAAAAGAGAAGATTGGAGGTGACTGTTAAATCAATTTTTGAATATTTTGGCTGCAAATACAGATTTGGTCCAACACTGAATTTTGATGCCGCCTCTTTCTCAATACTACTCTCTCCTTCCTAACACACTTCTATTTTTAGTTTATTATTTTCTCCGTTTCCGTTTCCGTTTCATATTCCTAGTACCACTCAAAGAAGCTTGCAATATAACTCAATTGCATTCATTGTTTGTGTAATACGTTAATTTTCTTCGAGCAATATGATGATGAATCGTTATTCAAGAAAAAATATGAAGAGAAGAGGAAGCAAAAGAACTAACAAAGTGATTAAAGAAAATTTTTGCTCTTCCATTGAATCACTTCCCAATGAGTTACTTACTGATATTGTTGCAAGGGTTGCTTCACGTTCTTTCAAGAATTTTATCAATGTCAAGCTAAGGTGTATATACATGTTTACAAATATCTTGATTACAATGAACTGTTTTTTTTTTTTAAATTGGTTTAACTGATTGATATTTTAGTTGCAAGGTTTTTGATGAACTTGCCAATGAACGATACGTATATCAAAAGGCAACACTGGTAGACTTCCCGATTGCACCATGGGAGAAGCAGACACAAGAGAAGATTAGTAAAGTCAATTCTTTCATGGAGCTATGTAGAGAATGTGAGAATACAGAAGCTTTATACAGAAAAGGCGTGGTACGTAAGAATTAAATTTTAAACTTTATTCTAAAGTTTTTAAATTCTAATACTGTATGAAGTGTTTTTATTCTCAGTTGGATTATTTTAAGGACGATGAGGCAGAAGTTGCATTGGAGTTTCTGAAGAGAGCAGAAAATGGAGGCCATGTTGGAGCATGGTATGTGATTGGCATAATTATGGTGTTTATGGGTGGTGAATACAAGCGAAAAGGGGTAACGTTGATTGGCAACATGAAAGAAACAGAGAAGAAATTGACAAGGGCGTGTCGAAAGAGTTTAATAGAGATATTGACAGAGATTTGGGTGACTAATCCTTCAGTTTTGGAACAAAGACGACCCACTGGTTGCAACATCAACAACGCAGTCGCAAGAATGTCTGGTCTAGTGACACTGAGGATGAAGATGATGGACACGCCGATTTTCATTGTAATGCTTGTAGTTGTGACGTTGAAATTGCTCATATATGGCAATGTATGAGGAAATTCTATGGGCATTTCGACATGATTTAGTTGACATATGTAAAACGATAGGTCTAAGTATGTTGTTATGTTGATTCATTCTCTTATTTAAGAAGAATAAATAAGCTGGCTAGATAAGTGAATAATTATCGTTGATGTTTTGTGTATGTATTCAATCCTGTAATACTTTTTGGCTCTAAACTATGTGCAGAAGTTAATTTGTTATTTTCCAAGTCTATTATTTGTCTTCAAAATTCATTGAATATGTACAAATTATTGATTTAGAACTCTGTAACATAAGAAGATAAGAATCAGATGCCATAAGTTTTAAATCCTGATTCCGAAGGGGGGAAAGAAGAAATGACTGTTTGAACAAACATTGTTTACACGAATGTTAGAAGGAACTAACATCTTGTGCCAAATCCTGGTTTAGAACGGGATTCAACTATATTTTGTACAAAAAAGTCATTCAGCTATTGTCATTTCATCTATAACGTGATATCTTACCTTATGTAGTAATTTTTGTAATTGGCTGTTGTAGCTGATGCACTTGACTTCACTACTTACCGCTCCTCTGCATACTTGAGCCCTCAAGCATCTGGCGAGAATCTCCTTATTGGTGCTAATTTTGCTACCGCTGGTGCTGGCTACGATGACAAACCATCCATCCTCAACGTAAGTTTTACAACTTCTCTGTTTCCGTAGTAATTGTCGTAAATGAATATCACTAAAAATAATAGTTATTAGTAGCAACATTGATGTATCACGGTCTAGATAGAGAATATACATAGCGAATTACCGCTTTTTTATTGTCTCTAAAGACCATTTTTGTTGGTGCTAACTGTTTTGAGAACATTTTGATGATACAGCATGCAATTCCATTGCCAAAACAGATGCAATATTACAAGGAGTATCAATCCAAGCTAGCCAAAGGATGCACTCAACACATTAAGTGCTGGAACTGATGATTTCTTGCAGAATTACTACTTCAATCTTTAACTAAACAAAATTTCTACTCCTCATCAGTATAGTTCTTATCTTGTCCGCATATCACTCGCATTGCCAAGGTAAAATTATGGGTTGATTCCAACAAAAAATGGTTAGCTATGAGCTATTTAGCGATAACGAAATTCATAACTAGTTTCAGTTTTTTTTATAGTCATGGGTCATAGACCAATCCGCTTAACATGATACTTTTTTTTAGAAATAGTGAAAGCTAATATGGAGTATACATTTTTCGTCAACACACACTTGGTTTTGCCCCAAAAGTTGGATGCATCAGTTCGAATTCAACATGTTCGTTCAAATCAATAAGCGGATCATAATCCAACCAAGTTTAAACTCTGATTAATTAATAGTTTGCCACCATTATTTATGTAAACAGGAGTTGTATGGGCAAGGAGCAAGAAGAATTGGGGTGACTTCATTGCCACCATTGGGCTGTCTCCCAGCTGTTAAAACATTGTTTGGATTTCATAAGAGTGGATGTATCTCAAGAATCAATAGAGATGCCCAACACTTCAACAAAAAGATGAATTCATCTGCAACCAAATTGCGAAAGCAACTTCCTGGCCTTAAAATTGCTAGATTTGACGTTTTCCAGCCCATATATGACCTCGTGAAATCTCCATCAGATCATCGTAATTTTCCATATAAAGACTGCTATTTGTTTGATACTGCGTATAAAAAATTCTATATACGACACTGTTACTGACAAAATCATTTGGTGATTATTAGGATTCGCGGTAGCTAATCGAGCGTGCTGTGGGACTGGAAAAGTGGTGACAACATCATTCTTTTGCAACCCAAGTTTAGCAGGTACTTGCAAAAATGCAAGAGAGTGTGTTTTGGGATAGTGTACATCCATCTCAAGCTGCTAACCGAGTCCAGGCTGATTCACTCATTATTCAAGGCATCAGCCTACTTGGATAATTAATCCAACAAAATATGTGAACTTATTATTATCGTTGTGAGCTTTTATTACTCTACTGGAACAATGGAGGAACTTTAGTAGTTTAGTTCGTTGGCTTTCAGAACTTTCGTCTGTTGATGGGTTCGATTCTCACCTTCTAATTCTCTTCCCGATTTCCTCTTCCCCGTCCTCATTTTCTTTTTAAAAATAAAGAATAAAAAGAGAGAGAAAATGCTGCCAGGTGATTTACCTTTTCCTTTGTTCTTTTTAGATTTAAAATGTCAAGAAATTAATTTGTGATGTATGATTTGGATGTTTACCCCGAATAATCCTAGTGGAAAAATTGAATAACGTAAAAGGGATAAATCCTTATGTATTTAAGCAAAAACAAACTTGAATTTTTTGGCAGACGTTTCGTAGCAAATGAAGGAAAAAATAGTAAAAAGTTGAGTGAACTTTTAAATTGTTGGTGTCTTAACCTTCAACGTGATGCATACATGACATTTGCATGTTACTGTTTCTTTAGAGTAGCACCTTGAGTTTCATTCAGAAAAACCATTTGAACATTCAACATATGAGTCTCAATACAAACTGCAACAGAGGAGTCACCAACAAATTTTACAAGACACATCGATACTGCAAGGCGGCCAACACAGCAGATTATAGTCAAGATCACATTACATTACACATTGCCGTGATAAGGGTGAAGTTGCATAACTTTATTCCAACCCAGATACAGGTGCAATTAATTCTTTTGAGGGTCACTGAAGAACCTATTGAGGTTAGGGAAAATTTCTGGTGGCCTGTTACGAGCAAACTTTCTGATGGCATGTTCAGAATATTTTTCTCCCTCTTCAAAGTTCTCCAAAATGCCAGCAGCTCTTTTCACCTTGTTTACCCTGTTCCATGTTTATTCGACAAGAAAAAAGAGTTAAGTTCTCGTCCGGTGACAGAAGTAAGAAATATATAAATGTTGCTGCAAATATTCGATAAATTGTTCACAGAAGTCTTGAGGAATTAGTCACAAGGCTGTTGTTAGTTGTTACATACTACTACTTTAAGCAAATTTGAAGTATTCCAAAAATGACATAAATGTAGATGAACGGAGTACAATATTTCTCTTGCATTTTATTTGCTTGTTCGTTTGATCATGACTGTTATAATGGAGGAAGGGAAACTTGATCCTTCATAGCCTTTGTGTAAGCTAACAGATCGTCTATTGTCTATCTAAGAGTAACAAACTTAATAGCAAAGACTGGAGTGCTAAGATGATTATGATAACAAATACTTATTTGAGTAAAATCACAATGTTCTTATCCTAAATTCAAATGGAAGATTTACTAAACCAACTCCTATAGATCGTGAATGTGGTCAGCTCCAGCAGCCGCAGAGGCGGAGTCAGGATTTCAACTAAGGGAGTTCAATATTTGAAGAAAATCTAATCGAACCTACTGTAGATACATAAAAATTAATTTTAATTATGTATAAATGGAATATTTTTCCCTTGGACTGGGGTTAGAAGAAAATTGAACGGTATCCAGAGGGTAACAAGTAGCGAGAAAAAAAGGGAACTACAGATCCGTTCTTATTAGTAGTAATATTATATATGCATAGAAAGATAGATCCATCAATTTTATTTCATCCTATTTAAATTTTAACATCTAAAAAAAGCTTCGATTCAAAGAATTGTCTGGGACTGTCGCTCATGAAACAGCTCTACCCCATTTTGACCCGGCCCAAATTCGGCCTAAACCCCATTCTAAGTACCCTGAGTGCCAGAAGAGGCCTAGAAGTGCCTACTACCATACCACGCTAATTGAAAAGAATTGACCAAAATAAAAGCAATAATCTCATATTTTCCAGCTAGAAACTAGCTTAGTAACATGTACTAAATCATGCTGCTAAGAAAATACAAATACTGCGTTAAAGTAATAGATCGAATCGAACCTGACTTCAGGGTTGATACGCATATTACGAACCAACTGAAGCCCACAGATTCCAATTGCAACTCCAACCGCAGCAAACAGTGGATATACCTAAATCAATCATTCATTTGGCATCCATCAAACTTGGCAAAAAACTTTCCCAAAAAGATCGAAAACAAGTAGATATAAAAAGATACCTCGGGCCTGAGCCAGCGATTAGTAGCCATCGAAGAATAAGTTATTTGTTTACAGAATCACAGAGAGGCCAAGGATAGAGATTGAGATGAGATGAGGATAGTTGAGGAGTAGTACTAGTAGTACAAATAATGAAGAGCAATAAAGTAGTTTATCTTGTTTTAGGAAATAGAGAAATTGATGTTGATTGGACGATGGGGTCTGACATTTTCATTGCCTTACTACCAATCAATGATAGCCACGTTTCAACACTTGATAAGGACAACTATGGAACCCACCAACTAGATAAAGGGGAAAATGAATTAGAAGAGACAAAAAGAGTATAATTAATTAAGCCTTATGAGATATTCTCAGCATCAATAATATGCCTTTCTTTACACTTTTGCTATTTTAGTTTTCACTAATAATACTCTTAGCTAAGACACCCCAAGACTTTAAACACTACTCTTGAGTTTTTTTTCTGTGTTTCAGCTAGGTATTTTATTTTTGTGGAAATTCTAGAAAAATGACGTTTTTACATTACATTTCAAGCAACAACTAAACATAGCTAATATCATGTCTAGTAATAGCTTTTTGGTTGTTTTGTATAGAATAAAGCACAGCAAGTAGGGAGTTTGATTTATCATTTTACACTCTGTTTGGATGATGCTTTGTCATGGTTTCATAATGTACTGTACAGTATGGTATAATATGGTATGGTATGGTGTTGTATAGTGTAGTACAATACAATATTTGGATAGACTGTATCGTTCATTGCTGTTTAATAATAATTTTTTTGTTTGATTTGATGGTATGGTACTGTATCGTAATGGGTAAGTTTACTAAAATACCCTAATTATTATAAATTTTAAATTTATCAATAATTATTAATAAAATAAGTTTCTTTCTAGAAATTTATCACAAATTATGTCTTGTAAATATATTATGTTGTTAAATTTATAAAACTTCTAACAAAATTAAAATTTTATATTGTTTGTTATCAAATAACACGTACAGTGAAATAAAACTTTAATTTGGCATTGAGTTACTTTCAAATAAAATAATATATGCGTACAGTGATAAAAAAAATAGAGAAATCAAGAAATGCAAATAGCACAAAAGAAAAATGAGTAGTACAAAAAAAAAATTTGTTAGCGCCATTACAGAGGTTCATATACTAAATATACGAAGAACTCACCAAAACACAACAATTACATAAAATCAACAACATACACAAACACAAATAAAAAAAAATCAAAGTTCAAAACAATTCAACTTGCAGTGATCTGTTGAAAGATTACGCGAAGAAATTAAAAAAAAAAAAAAAAAAACTAGAAAGGGAGAACGAGCATAAGAGGAGACAAAAGAAAAAGAATGTAGAGAAGAAAAATAAAGAGAAAAGATGTAAAAATAAAAATATAGGGTAAAAGGTAAAATAAGATTAAAAAATATTAAGTAATGGCTTAATCGGAAAAAGAAATAAGAAAATCATGGGATACCACCAAATCAATAGTTCTAAAAATTGAGGAATTTCATGGTTATCAAACCATGAAAAGATATCATACCATACCATACATTTTAGAAAACAATCAAAACAAATATAATTCCCTTATAACTGTACCATACCATACCATGGGAAACCACCATCCAACCAGACACTTACAATCTCACGTAAATAAAATAAGAAGTATGAGTCAATTTATATACTATCACATTCTGCAGAATGAAAAATAAAATAATTTATACAAGACTAGTAGTACGTGAATAATTGTACTGTGTATGACCATAATTAGCCGCCAAATGAACCTTAAACACGTGTCCAAAAAGTGGCCAGCCCACCCAATATCTAAGCAAGTACTCATAGTTTAGACAATGTGTCCAAGTTCCTGTGAACAGGTTATGTTATAGCCCACGAATTGGTACTGATGTCATATTTTGGAAAATTTTTGTACGTCCACAAGCGTCAGTTGTGCAATAAGTTGATCGCATATAATACATTTCCCTCTTTAATTATATGCATTAAACGGTTATTCAGACTAATGCATATAATTAAAAATAACATATTTTACGTAATGGATACTTGAATACAAGCATAAAAAAAATTTCATAATTTTGAATCAAAAATATATAAGAAGAACATTTTATCATGTTTTATTGCTTAAATGAAATAAGTTATTATTCAAGTTACTAAATAAAAATTGTTGAAGAATTTAAAGGGTTATCAATATATCCTGCCAATGATTATCCAATCATAATTTGAATGAATTAAAAGCGTCAATTGAATCGTCAGTAACAAAGTTTAGACCGGATGCTAGATGGGTGGATATGTGAATTCATATATGGGTTAAAGTATAAGGATCAATAGAAAGTTGTCATTTCATTCTAGTTTTTTTAAAATAAAAAAGCACCACAATGAACTAGCCAGACCATCAGGCTCTTTTAAAACTTCAAATTTAACTACTAGTATTAAACTTTTAATTATAGGGGAAAATATGAGTGATCAACATAACACGATATTTTGTTGAGAACTTTTTAACCAAACGAAAATAGGAAAACATTTTTCAACAAAAAGATTTATTCATACCAAACACATTATTTAGATATTCAAAAAGACATTAATGATATGTATCATTTTAATTTTTCTTTTTTTAAAAAAAAAGAGAGAATTATTTTACCTAACCAAAAAAATGATAAATATTTTTCTGTTAAAAATAACACTTGTTTAGAAAATATACACATTTATTTTTCAGGTTTGAAGTCTCGCTATCAATATGAGTACGTGGAATAACAGCAACAAAAGTCAGAGTAACAGTAACATAAATGTTGATTGGCTTTTCAAACATGCAACGTCAATCAGTCTTATTGACAACAGAAGAAAGCTACCAAAGTGATAGCAGTAAAGTAGACTAGACTAATTCCTTCTTAATTAGCTCTAGAAAGAGTAATACTACTAGTACTACTTTACTGGCTGGCAAAGAAAGACAAGTTAAAAAGCCTTTTACTTTGAGAGTACGGAACGTGCAGTTGTAGCAAAGTGATTTGCTATCCTACTTGGGATTCTGCAAATTTTCAGCAGAATCTCAACCAAATAGAATCCAAAGTTTACTTAATTGGAAAAAAGTTGTCTTTTCTTTTCTTTATTTTACTGTTTATGAGATTTGATTGAAGATCAAAAAGATTTAGTTTGCCTGTCCATTCCTATCGTATCTCTCCCTCCTCCTTGGAGCTCCCTTTTCTTGATTTTATTCCCATCTTGCTCTTTTCTAACTATTTTTAACCACCACTCAATACTGTGGTTTGAGCGGTGACTACTTTTTTTATGTTTAATTAGACGAGTCGTCTTTGATGGAAGCGGTAAAATTTGACTATTAAGTCTCTATAAGTTTTCAATTAGTAAAATAATCTATTATTTTCATGTTTTCAATTAGCAAAATGACCTATTTTTATTTTCTCATTTATCGAATTAATAATCGATCTGTCTATATACTGGTCGGATCGATAATCAATCTATCGAATTAATAATCGATATGTCTATATATTGTTATTTTTCAGGTACACAAAATCTGTATTTACGCAACACTACTTCAACACAGGTTTAAGTCTAAAAACAAGAAAATCTATGAAGTTACACAACACCTTCAACACAAGATAAAAAATGATATATCCAAGAAATGTGTTATAATTTCAGAAATAAGATGAAACAGAAAGTTAAAGTCAAGTCCTCTGAATTCACGGAGTATCCTTAAGAAATAATTTCCCTCAAGTACCTGAGGTTATTGAATTTTCCTCTTAGGATAAAATGACTTTCAATCCGATTGTAGTGGTACCTCAAACAATCGTATTTTTCTTCGAACTCACTCAACTGTTAGATGATCACACGAAGTATTTTAGAAAATAAGAAATATTTTCAAGTGCAGAAAAATTCATGCTAAACCTGTGGAAAAAATGCAGGTTTATATAGCCATTAAGTGTCCCTTCCGAAAGATGGCAATGGTTCACCCGAAAAGGTGTATCCTTTGGAAGAGTCATGTCTGTTCATTCGAAACATTGTATTTTTTTCTGAACGGTCACACCTTTTCCAAAATAATATGTCTTTTCTTCAAAGGTTGTGTCCCTCCATTTTTCATTCACACCAATTGAACTCAACAATCCCCCACATGAATGGGGAATGACTATTCTTTGTAAAACTTTACGGGCAAGTAAGTGATCATCAAGCAAAGACTGATTGCATTTGGATAAGTGGATTTCCCTTTAAACTTTTTGTAGTGAACATGCATCAGATGCATTCGATCAATCGGTAGATTTGATATCTTTGAACCGTCGAGTTTTAATATACACCTAGACAATACATGTCACACAATCAGCCTTTTACCATCTATGGTTCTCACGATTTTATTCATTTCAGTCATGAACACGTCCCGATCTCATGAGAGCTTAGAAATAGGCCTTTACTAACATTCTCCTTGAAGCGACTTCGACTTCGCTCTCACATAGGTGATTTATTGACGTCCAATCATATAGATTAAACTATTTGGTCAAATCTTCCAAATTTAGATAATTGTTAAAAGACTTTTCACATTAAATATTATCCTTATTTACTAAACATTGTCTACATCATGAGAATGGGCTGGTATTTTGACAATGTTGAATTTGTCAGACACAACTTTTTTTGATCTCCTTGAACCTAACTCTTGGGATCTCCAGTCTGCTAGATAGAGTTACCGTCATATTGACTTATCCTAGGCCTTAAACCCATTCCCTAGAATGTTCTCTCAACTCCGTCTCTAGATAGGCCTTTTGTAAGTGCATCTGACACATTATTCTTTGACTTCACATAATCAACAGTGATAATTTCACTAGAGAGAAGTTCTCTAACAGTATTATGTCTCTGTCTTATGTGACGAGATTCATCGTTGTACATCATGCTCCCTGCCCTACCTATCGCCGCTTGGCTATCACAGTGTATACATACTGGTGCCACTGGTTTGGGCCAATAAGGAATATCTTTCAAGAAATTTCGGTACCATTCTGTTTCTTCACCGGCTTTATCCAATGAGATAAATTCAGATTCTATTGTAGAGCGAATAATACAATAGATTAAGTTGTATTTTAAGTTGGGTTTTTCCCAACTACACCGGCTTAAAATATTTTAAGTTGGGTTTCCTTCCTTTCTATTTTCATATGGAATTGATTATGTCTTACTATGGGGCACTCTATTGAGTATTCGATTAGCTATAAAGATAGTTTTTTCCTACATTTTTTGCGGTAAATCTGAACTTATTAGAAAGGCATTCATAATTTCCTTCAAGGTTCGATTTTTTCTTTCCGTAATACCATTAGACTGAGGTGAATATGGGGTCATAGCTTGATGAAAAATTTCATTCTTTACACATATTTTTGCAAAAGGAGATTCATATTCTCTGCCTCTATCATTTCTTATCGTTTTGATCTTTTTCTTTAACTAATTTTCAACTTCTATTTTATTTTACCTAAACGCATCTATTGCTTCATCCTTATCGTTTAGCAAATAGACATAACAGTATCTAGTGCAATCGTCAATAAAGTTATAAAATATTTTTTTCCACCGCGAGATGTTGTTGACTTCATATCACAAATGTCTATGTGGATTAAGTCTAAGAGATTTAAATTCCTTTCAACGGACTTATACGGATGATTAACATACTTTGATTCCACACACATTTGACATTTTGATTTATTGCACTCAAAGTTTGGCAAAATTTTTAAGTTAATCAATTTTTTGCATGGTCTTGTAGTTGACATTTCCTAAACGACTATGCCACAAATTGTTTGACTCTAGCAAGTAAGAAGAAGCCTCAACTTTCTTCATTTCAACAGCCATTACATAAAGTTTGAAAAGACTCTCATTGAGGTAGCTCTTTCCTACATATGTTTTATTCTTGCTTATTACAACTTTCTCCAAAACAAACACACACTTAAACCCATTTTTAATAAAAAGTGTTGTCGACACTAAGTTTTTTCTAATAGTAGGAACATGGAGAACATTGTTGATAGTCAACACCTTGTCGGAAGTCACTTTTATGAGCATCTTCCCATTTCTTTCAACCTTGGTTATTGTATTATTTTCCATGAAGATCACTTCTTTAGGACCAACAGAATCATAAGTAGCAAAAGCCTCTTTGTCCGCTCAAACATGTCTAGTGGCTCCTAAATTAAACTACCATTCATTTGGATATCCAACTAGATTGCTTTCAGTGATCATATCACATAGATTTTTAATTTTTCTAGTTATTTCCAACATGTTTGTCTAATCTCTTTTCTTGTCCAGGAGACTTCTTCATCTTCTTATTATTTGAAGTATCATCCTTAACAGGAGTTGCAACCATCATTAATGATTATTTTATTGAATTCATTATCCTTGTCTATCTTGGAATGACTCATATGATCTTTCAAATCAGACAATTGATTTTCAATCAATATTATTCTTTTTTTTTGTAAGAATATGAGGATCTATACTTGTGAACATTTGCATTGCACGTTTGGCCAGTCAAAATGGCATCATTTGTTGTCATTCTTTGAAGTTCACACCAAAATATTTTTCTATTTCTCTGTCGTTTTCATTGCTAGAGTAATACCTGAATGACTTAATGACGCAATATTAGTAATCATTGGGACAACACCATTCACAACTAAATCAATTTATTGTTCAATTTCATTCGTCATTTTCTTGCCAATCTTTGACATACTCTTTAGTATTTCAGAATACTAACAATAAAGAATTTAATCTTTAGCCAACTTGTATCTAGTTAATGATGAAGTTTTTATATCTTCAAATCATCAACCGAATGAACTATGAAACATGACGAATTTTTTATGACTTCAAATCGTAATTAAATTTAAACAGAGTGAAATCCTACAGATTTTAAATTCCAGAAATCAATACAGAGATCTTAACGAATCGGTGAAGTTTCTATATTCTTCGAGCCAAATTCTCATACTGATTTCTCGATGAAGTTTTTATATTTTTCTAATTGAGGGAGTAGAAATCAAACGATTTTAGTCTCCACAAAATCAGACCCAATACAGATTAGTCAAATACTTGATTTATAAATGACGATAAGTTTTTTTTCCTTCACCAAACAAGCACAAAAATAAATATTTTTATACTATCCTTAATGTTGTTGTTTTTCTCAATTTTGATAAAATCTGTATTTTTCAATAATAACTTCAAACACATGTTCAAATTAACATATGAACAATCAAATGAAGTTTTAACTCTGTATTTACAACTTTGAATTCTTAACAATAAGTTCAACCCAACTTATGAATATCAACAAAATGAAGTTCAAACTATTTTCTGGAAAATAGCAAAACCAAATGTTAAGAACTTCAACACAAGTTCAACCAACTCATGAACTATCAAAATGAAGTTTCAAGAACTTCAAACAAAGTTCAAAATGTTGAAGAACTATCAATATGAAGTTCAACTATTTACTGAAAAAAATAGTAAACGAAGCAATACAGATTAGTAAATTATTTTCTTAAGATTGTTATTTTTTGGGTACACAAAATCTGTATTTTCGCAATACTACTTCAACACAAGTTCAAGTCTATAAACAAGAGCACCCATGAAGTTACACAACACCTTCAACACAAGATAAAAAATGATCTATCCAAGAAGTGTGTTATAATTTCAGAAATAAGATGAAACAGAAAGTTAAATCAAGTCCTCTGAATTTACGGAGTGTCCTTAAGGAAATAATTTCCCTTAAGTACCTGAGGTTATGAAATTTTTCACCCAAGATAAAATAACTTTCAATCCGACTAGTTGAATTTCAATATGAATAGCAGAACCTAGCGAAAAGTTTGATAATGAAAAACTTTTCTTAACGAATAAAATAACTTCTTTTTGCAACATCGCATGAGCTATTGTTACTTTTCAGTTTTAACAAAGTTCAATAGTAATTTTTTATTTGGAACTCTAAAGTTTGTGTATTCCGAAAAAACATAGTACTACTAATTTTGTTTTTAAATAATTAGAAAACTAGTATTTAAATTTAATTAATATTATTTCTTTCTTTCATATTATGTGATATGATTTAGAGTATGAGGACCAAAGTGTCTAATTTTTTATTCCCCCATCCCATGTGTCATCATTTTTTGGTCCGTTTTGAAAAAGAATGTCATCTTTTCTTATTTGGTAACTATATAATGACGCTATTCTTATTTTATCCTTAATGAATCTCACTTAATAAGAAAATATAACTAAAAAGTTAAATAATAAAGTATCTTTAAAATGGGCAATTTTGTAAACTAACAAAGTCATCACTTATTTCTTAAACTCCATACTCACTCAAAAGGCGACACATAAAATGAGATGGAGGAAATATATGAATTCGACAAGAAATCTTCAACAGGAGTTAAACTTACATATTTAGTGTGTATATGAGGGTCAAGTTATCTACTTTGAATTTCACCGAGGTCAGGGGCAGAGCTACATGTATGATAGGGGGATCATCCGAACTCCATTTGACATAAAATTATACTATTATATATACATGATTAGTAGATGTCGAACCTCCTTTGGTTAGTTCGTATGTTCACGTGTGAACCCCATTGACGAAAATCCCAGCTCCGTTACTGACCGAGGTATATGGCCAAGCAATCAATAAAGTGACTTGAAAATCATGAATTTATGAATTTAAATTTCATTACGAGCAAATACATTAGACAACAACTTGTCCTCATCTGTTATAACCTTAATGGATAGAATTATCTAGTATATGAAGAGTATTAATAGCTGAATTATTTAACTACTTAAATTTTTCATTGCAATCTTCGCTCCCATCTCCTACCCCAACGAAAAGAAAAAATCATAAAAGGTAATAGATAATTCATGAAATGAACTGTGGTGGACAAAAGCTATCTCAAATGGTTATTTAAAAAACTAAAAGAAAATTATTACTCTTAAATCATTTTCAAACACACTGCTAAAAGATTTTAGATTCATTTTGAAATAAATTAATAAGAAAAAACGAATACGTATCACCTAATTAAAACGATTTTGATACTCTCTTGATTGAAATTTGATCTCTTTCTTGGAACGTATCAGATAGTAGTAATAATATACTAAAAGTAGTACAAATGAGATTTATTGAGAAAAGAGAAGATTGGAGGTGACTGTTAAATCAATTTTTGAATATTTTGGCTGCAAATACAGATTTGGTCCAACACTGAATTTTGATGCCGCCTCTTTCTCAATACTACTCTCTCCTTCCTAACACACTTCTATTTTTAGTGTATAACTTCCTCCGTTTTCACTTTATAATAAATAGATTACTGAATTTTGACACATAAATTAAGAAAAAAAATTAAAGATATAAATATAACATAATTTTTCATTTTTATCCTTTTTCAAAGTATAGAATCATATTTATGTCATGTTTTTTCAATTGATAATCCCCTTAATTGTCAAATCCTCAAGAGCGAATATGAATTTTTTTTCAACGATTCACTTATGTTGAAACACTAAAAATACTCCAACTATTCATTTATTATTAAACGGAGGGAGTACAAAATATTTCCCCCATTTCATTTTATATATCGCCATTTGATCGGAAACGGAGTTTAAAAAACAAGGAGAAGACTCGATAATGTTTATCAAATTATCCTTTTATCAAAAAATATGTTACTAATAATTTTTTTAATTAAGTGGAATCAATAAGAGAAAAAGTGAAATTTGTGTTTAAATAGTTAGCAAATAAGGAAAGATGACATTCTTTTTGGGACGGACTAAAAAGAAAATGATGACACATAAAATGAAATTAATGGAGTATACATTACAATTAAAAATAATGTAGTTCTAAAATTATTTATTTTAGTATTTTCAATGATATAATTTACAATGGTTTTAGACCATAAATTAAATACTACTACTATCACATAGTAAAATAGAATGGAACGAAGAGAGTTTTAAGAACCTTCACTCTTACCGTAAACACCTTGACTTTCAGTCAACCATTTGTGAATAGAACTTTCTTTTTTTCACTTGTTATTGTTGACAATTAAATAGAGACTAACACATTTGGTGCATAAATCACGCTGCACTCCAAAAAGAATAAGGAAGTATTTATTGGTAGTTTGTTAGTTGGTAAAAAAGAAATTTATTCATGGAAATAATTTATGTATAAGTTATATAATGTTTGATACTCTTTGTTAAGATATAATTATTTCAATTAAAATTAATATGGTATTTAATTTGTAGAACAAAAAAATAGCTCGTGATTATGGATTCATTGTTAGAATATATTATAAATCATATGTTTTGATATAGTATTATTTATTGAATGATTATTTATTTATTTATTTAATTCAATAAATTGTTACGTTAAATAGATCATTATCATATATGTGTTCTCAACTCATATAGTAGATGATTTGGTGTATAAAGTTTAATTTATATATAAAAGGTCAAAAATCATCGGTTCTTATAAGTTAAAGTTATAGTTCACAATCTTAGATAAAAATTTGGACAAACCATCGGAATGATTATAGCACGAGATTATATGTTATTTATCTTGATTAAGAGAATGGTATAGTTCTAACTTCTTGTGCTAGCGCATTTTATGTGTATTGAATAGGACCGAATAGAGATAGAACTATTAAATGTACCTACATTCTCAATATTGATATAACTATTTTGACCTATATTTATCGTTTTGATTTATTAAAAAGTGAGATTTTGAGATGAGTCAATATTTATGATAGATTGGATGATAATACTTCGTAATATATATTGGTGAAATAATAGGTTAGTTGATGGAATCCATGTCTCATTATAGAAATTGATGATACATCTTTTATGAGAAAATTATAATTTTTCAAGTGTAAATTTAATGACGGATTTATGAATTCGACATCTGAAATAAGTTAAGCATAGCTTTAAATGAAATGAACCATCATGTTAAATTCGTCCGTAATTTAATTTATTGATTAGTTTCGGTAATCTTAATATGGGGAACTACATAAGTTTTTAATTATAAATTTTAAAATAAAAATAGAGGAGTGCAATTATAAATTTTAGTGGAACGATTTATAATTTATTATATCTGCCTTTTCAAAATAAAGATCAAATCGTGATTCGCTTTTCTTTTTCATCTTCCCTTTGGCTAAAACTTCCTAATTATTTTTTAATTATTCATTAGAGTACAACGAACATAAAGTGGTAGGTTCAAACTTTGAATTGTTAATTAATTCCCCATAGTACCATTAGTATTAAATAGCTCCGTTTCGGAATAAGTGAATTGTTGGAGTATTTATTGGTATTTCAAAATAAGTGAATTATTGAATTTTTTTTTAAAGTTACCTTTATGATTTGACAATCAATTAATTTTCGAAAAAATATTAAAGGTCAACTTTTGCTTTTTGGAGGGTAAAAATGAAAAGTTGTGTTAAATTTATGTCTTTATTGTTTTTTTCTTAATCTATGTGTCAAAATTTAACAATTCATTTATTATAAATAATAAGAAGTAGTAGCCTTTGTACAGGAGCTTTGACAAAATCTGAAAATCTTCCCTCAGATTTGGTGGGTTTGTTTTTGTTAAATAATCTTTTAATTCATTGTTAAATGCTAACACCATGCTATATCAATTGTCAAAACAATATTTAAGCACCGCCAAAAATAAAATTAAGCTGCTAGAATAGCAAATGGACCACCTTCCAATAGGAAAAAACTTAAAAGTCCTAAACACAACATCCAAGTGGGAGACAATATACCAAATTTGTAAACACATAACATGTGTCTTTTATATGCATATTTATCATTGAATATGATTAACACCATACTTATGAGAGAATCTAAGAGTTATATCTCCTTTAATTTGTGGTTTTGTAAACTATTGCACAAGAGTGAATTTATTTAACTAAAAATTACATAAATACATAACTTATGTTTCTAATATTACAAAAAATCTCAATTCCTTAAATATATTATAAAAATTCCAACATATACAAAAAATGCTATGTATATATCGGCTATGTTATGTATATTAACAGGGAGAGAGTGTAATTACTCTCCAAGGATTGATATTTATGTTATTTATACATTATTTAATGCGCATGTGAAGGGCAGAGGCTACAAATTCCCCAGAGTTTCAAAAGGCAAAAAAATATAACCTAAATCAATTTATGGAAATTAATTAATGAACTTTAATGCAAACGTTTGGTTTTAGATACGTTTTTCCATATACGTTTTTTTTTTTCTGTTCCATCTTCTTGCCGTGCAGATCTCAAAGTATTTTTGGCAAGTCATTTTTTAATGAAGATTTGGATGAAGTTTCACTGTATGTTTAATCATTGTATTTGAAAAATATATTTCACTTTTAAAAGCTCTCAAAAAATAAAATTTAGACTAATTTTTTTTTTTAGTATTTGAGAACTTGAATTATTTGCCAAAAATACTTGTCAAATAATGACAAATTATATGTCCAAAAGCTGTTTCTCAATATTTTTCGCAAAAATTAACTGAGAAATCTATGATCAAACAGGTCCTTTAACGTTTCCAATCGTTCTTCCAATTTGCAGAATTAATTAAGCAATCACATTTGCACATTAATGTTGCTCAATGAAATACTATTTATTAACCTGAAAATATAGCTTTCTGTCTTCGTATTTTTCTTTTTTGGCTTAATAGTTGGTTTCTGTTCTGCTCATCAATCAACTAAGCCATCAAAATTTGTCAAACATATAAAACTACCTGGCTAAAAAATAATCTTTATTTTTATCTAGAAGAAAGGAAAAAAAGGGGTCAAAGAACGTGATTGTTGGATTTTTAAGAGACGTGAATAAAAAATAAATAGACATATAAAGGTTGCATATTACTTTCTCCGTTTCATTTTACTCGTTCTAAATTTTTTAATTTGATTTCTCATTTTATTTATCTATTTTCATTAATCTAGATAAGACAATTTTCTTTTTCCTTTTTCTACCTTTAGTATTAATTATTTTATTTTCAAATTAAAATGTAAACATTATTTTATAAGAATATTATGATAAAATAGCCATGTCATTAATTATTTTTTTAATTAATATGCAATGTTAAATTTGAACGAGTGAAATGAGACAGAGAATAAAAAACACCTTTTTTTCTTTGAATGATTGTGACCTTTTCGATAAGTCCTGATTCTTTCAATAGGTTGTCACCTTTTTGATAAGTTGTGATTTTTTGGAAAGATTGTGACTTTTTAAAACACCTCTTCATGCCTATAATAAATTGATGATTTATTGCTTACTTTGAATTCGACAAAGTTATTCACATTGAAGATATAATTATATGAGTAATAGGTACATTCATTTTATCTTAGACTGAAGTATTTCCTCCGTTTCAAATTATTCGTTTTAAAATTTTTAATTTAATTTCTTATTTTACTTATCTTTTTTCATTAATAAAAAAAGATAATTTTTTTTCATGTTTATCCTTTACATCAATTACTATTTCTTTAAATTAAAATGTAAACATTATTTAATAAAAATAATATGATAACTTAGCCATGTTATTAATTATTTTTTTAATCAATATATCATCTCAAGAGTAATTCATAACCTCGAATAGAGTGGGATGATTAAATTTTTGTAAGGACAAAAGAAAATTATGAACTCAAATATTTTAATAAGTTTTTTGGTTTTCTGTTTTTTAATTAACAACAGTGACTCTACATGGGTCAAAGTAAGTGACCACAAGCAGTGTTGATGGCACCTGACCCTACTAAACAAGGCACGACACAGTGCCAAACATTGGGTACCAGGAATTTGTATAATCACATACGTTACAGTTAACTGTAACGTATGTTTTGTCTGTTTACCTTGGACTAAAAGCAAACCCACCCCCCAAACTTCTGAATTGAATTTAATTATAGCAATAGGCAGTAGGGGGACAAGTGGGATAATGCGATGTAGATTTGGTAAGATCTTTGAGTATCTCTTCTTCAGTCTTTTACTAGATTTCTTCTCCCTTTACTATTTCTACTGCTCCACATGACCCATACCCCACCAGCATAGAACCCTCCTTTATTCCTTGTTGTTTCCTTTTATATATATATATTCGCTTTTGCTGTTTTATATTTTCTTGAAAAGGAGATACGGAGACACATTTTGGTGTTCTTGTGTTAATACAAGTGATGGGTATGGCACAAGAGTTGCATGTTCTTGCTGTAGATGATAGTCTTGTGGATCGGAAGGTTATTGAGCGATTGTTGAAGATTTCTTGTTGTAAAGGTTGGTTCTTTTTTTTTTTTTTTGAGATGTTATGTAGGTGTTTCTTGAAATGTGTTGTAATGGGGTGTTTTTGTTTTGCAGTTACGGCAGTGGAGAGTGGAAGAAGGGCTTTGCAATATTTGGGATTGGATGGAGAGAAGAGTTCTATGGGGATAGATGTAAGTCTTAAAACACATTTCTTTAATAGTCTCTTCCTGGTTTATTTTGGTTAAAAACACAATCTTATTTCATTGTCACTTAAGATTGGATAGATTGAGGTTTCTATCTATTGCCTAACATGAAAATGTGTTGTTAAAATCTTAATTATTCAAAGTTATTGATTAGCAAGAAATTCCTTTTCCTTTTTTGGTGGTTCATTTTGTGGGGGACTCTAGGGGTGGGTGTCTTTTTTAGTTTAAATTGGGATTTTATTTGAGTGAGAATCTGTGGTAAAGAATTTGGATTGTTTTTTGTTTCAGGGTTTGAAGGTGAATCTGATACTGACAGACTATTCTATGCCTGGAATGACTGGATATGAACTTCTCAAAAAAATCAAGGTCAGTTGCGTACTGGATTATTACTTGTCTGATCTGATTGATGTAATCCGTTGTTGCTTCTTGAGGTTATGAATGAATGTGGAATGATGAATGATGCCCTCCTTGTTGTGCAGGAATCATCGGCATTGAGCAAGATCCCTGTTGTCATTATGTCATCGGAAAAGATTTTACCTCGCATTGATAGGTATATATCCTCTCTTGACAATGCATCATTTGTTTGTTTACGATGCTTTTGAACAAATGTGTTCTTGTTTCCCCCGCGCCCATGAGTTGGATTCATTTATCAATTGTTACTTAGCAATTCTTTTGGGAGAATTTGGAATTGTGCTAGTTGGTCTAAATGCAACTTTCTATAATGAGGAATGTCGTCGTGTTGGGGTTCGGAAAACTGATCCTGCAAGACTAATAACCGTCTAATTTCAGAAGCAACCATATGCTTCTTCTTAAGTAGTAGCAGTGTGTGCTTGGATGTTTAGAATGGATGTTTAGAATGTATGTATCATCTACTTTCAAAAATGTATTAAGTGAAAGAACTGCATGTTGATATCTATGGTTTTATCATGGTTATTGATTTTGATACCAGTACCAATTATTCCTTTTGAAGTTGCTAGTTTGGGTCATTTAATTGAGTAGATGTTTCCTTCCCAGATGCTTGGAGGAGGGGGCTGAAGAATTTCTCCTGAAGCCTGTTAAGCTGTCCGATGTTAAACGCCTCAGAGACTTCATACTGAGAGGCGAAGGGGATGATGACAAATTAACAGACAAGAAGATCAAAGAAGCATGTTCAAGAAAGCGAAAATTTCAGGATGATTCAACTACACAAGTTACAGCCCATGACATTGAATCATCACCGGAATCTTCAGCATCATCAGAATCTCAGCAGCAGAAGCAATCCAAGATTGGATAGAACATGATAAAGATGTGACGATACATATTTTTTTGTGGTCTAATTGAGCTAGTTGTCGTCGTTACCATTCCTACGCTAGCATCATCTTATGACACACACTGTGAACTTTCTCTTGTGTGCATACCTCCAAAGTTGTACATGTTTAGCTCTCCATTTTGGTCCCCTTTATGAAAAGAGAAATGAGCTCTGTAGAAATAGATTTGGAAATCCAAATGATTTCTTGTATTCTCTTCTAACGACCTGGGGGGATGTTGACATTTTAACACACCATGACTTGCCTTCTTAACAACCAAATCTTGTATGTTGTCAACTTTGTGTATGCACGCTCGCTCGCCCGTGCATCTGTTGTTACGTTTGAGCTTTTAGTATCAACTTTCATCAATTTCACAGTACCAAGTTTACCAGTTGCAATTACTTTCTTGTTAATATGATGAAAAAATATGATAGAAAATGTCATCAAAATTCATTCAATTTGATTTTAAAGAAGCAAAAAATGTAACAAGACGAAAGGACAGGGGGCAAAAGAAATTAATGAAAGGTCAAGGATAGAAGCTTCCTGGTAGGTGAAGTTTTTAAATAGGAATACTTACACAAAAGTACCAGTACTTACATTGGAAGAATCGTTTTTCAGGTTCCTGTTATTTGTTTGTTTCGTTTAAACTTGTTTCTGTTATGCACAGGGTTAAGGAAGAGCCTAGTTTTCGCTACTCACTATCAAGCTGTTTTCAAGGCTTGAACTCATGATTTTTTTTTTAATTTTTTTTCTTTTTTACTCGTGACATCCTGACTACAATAACTTTATCAGTAAGAAAACATATTTACTCCCTCTATCCATCTTTACTTATTCCCTATATTAAAAAGAAATGTTCAAAATACTTGTACGATCTATTATTTATTATTTGTTAAGATATATTCAAAACAATAATGGTCAAATATTATTAAACGGAGAGAGTAATAACAACGAGCTGCGTACCTAGTGGTCTAAATGATAATTACGTCTTATAGTGAGGTCCCAGCCCGAAATATCATTTAATTTTTTTTTTTTAAAAAAGGTGTGGTCCTCTGAATTAACTCTTGCATTGCACAACTATACAATATACTTTCTCTCTTCTAAAAAAAAATGACCTACTTTAACTTGATACAAAATTTAAAAAAATAAAAAAAACTTTTAAATCTTGTAACCTTAAATTAAAATTGTATCAAATATATTAAAATATCCTTTAATCTTGTGGACCTAATCATTTTACGTGAAAAGTTAAAATTAAAATGCAAGTCATTTTTTTTGAAACAGAGGGAGTAGTTATTACCAATTAAATAGGAAGTATTTCTCAATGGTCAGTACCAATTAAAAAAGTAGTATTGCTTTTCTTTCATCTATGAAAATCCAAATTGTCATTAACGTTTACCTTGGATTTGTGAAACTGATTTGAAATATTTTGAAAAATATATTCAATTGTATTTAGGTCATTTTGGGAGTGGTCCATAATTTGAATATGACTAGTGGCTAAAAATGTGGCTTGGTCATGCCAACTTTTACACGCTCGTTCTACCATGTTCTATCTTAAAATTAAAGAAACACACCTACAAAGAGTAGTTAGAAATTATTGTTCATTTACAAGAAAGGGAAAAAAAGATATAACTGAAGAAATACTTGACGAGTTTTTTTTACATATAAAAGGTCAAAAACTTTGTTGTCACTTGTCACTGCCTGCTTCCAATTAATTACCTCTAAATTGGTTGAAATCTCTAGAAATAGTTCTCAATTTGAAATCTGATTGATGTCATAATACAACAATGGTGACAACTAATTTGATAAAACAAAGAAGAAAATGACATTTTCCTATAAAAATAACATCATCCTCTACTATTTGTTTCAAAAAATTGTAGCTCTAGAAATACCTAGATTGACACAGATGTCCTCTATAATAATAAAAGAGTACAGGACTGAGTAAAACTTTTCTCATACCAACCATCTGACTACAAACACAAAATACAAAATTGCCAAAACTTACAAAGCTCATCTAAATATTGACCTGTTCAATCCGCCTAAACTCGATTATTTATTAGGTCAATCCATTTTGATCAGCCCAATTCAGTTGATACATAAAAGTTGAGTAGCCTACATTGATCCTTGAGAAACCTTGTCAAAATACTAATTAAACAAATTATTCAAAAACCAAACAAAGAAATTAAAACTCGCTAATAATTGAGCTGATTGAGATACGACTCATTATTTAGCTTATTTTAACCCAATACATTTCTATCCAAGTAACCTGGGCGAGTCATTTACTTGTCTATTTATTAGCTCAATCAATTCCAATCCACCCATTTGAAACCTCTTTGGACAACAACAGTAAAGTCATTTCTACCAAAGGACTTGCAACTTACTTTGAAACTGTCAGCACCCAAAGTTCACAACTAAATGAACAAAAAGGAATCCTCTCCTTCAGTTTGATTGATCTTATGTATTGTTATTTCATTGACTAGTTTTATCTACACACTTTTTGGCTGAAATGAATACACCAGGGCCACCTCCAACACATTCATCTCAGAATAAGGTAGTTCTGAAGGCTGTTATAGCTGCTGTTCTAACTACTTTGATAGTTGCTGGCATACTCTTTTACCTCTTCTACAGATACTATGTGATTCGTCGATGGAAGAAAAACAAGTTGAACTCAAGTTTTCGTCGAGAAGTGCCTCATCAAGAATTCCAGCAAGGTGGGGCTTTGAAAGGGTTGATAGTTGATGAGAATGGATTAGATGTTATATATTGGAGAAGATTTGAAGGCAGACAGCTAGGAAGTTGTTTTTCTAAGGTTTGGGTGAATCATATGGATGAGGAGGAAGAGAAGAAGATTGATAGCGGCCGAGGGCAATCTGTTTCATCAAGTGATCATATTCATGAAATTCCTTTACTGCAAAATTGTAGCAATGTAGATAGCTATGAGAAGAAAGAGGCAATTACCGAATCACAGCAGACAATTAACTCACATTCTGTAGATAGCAGATCCTCACCGCGACAGCCATCAACCGCGTTACAGTTTCAACAGAAGGAAGTCATTCCTCCAGAAGAAACACCGTCTCAACCAGCAGTTGTCTCGAGTCAGAGTCCGCCTCAGCCACCGATACCTCCACCACCTCCTCCGCCTCCTCTTCCAGTGAAAAGGATTACCAAAGCACCAACACCACCTAATGCAGGAAAGATAAAACCTTCTCCACCACCACCACCACCACCAAAGGGGGGTGGTTTAAGTTCACCGATAAAACCACCTATTGCACCAAGAGGGAAAGGGAGCAGGCAAGAGAAAGCAGAAGCTCAAAACGACGATAAGTCGAAAGATAATTGTGAAATTCAAGTCAAACTGAGGCCACTGCACTGGGATAAAGTAGTTGCTAATGCTGATCATTCTATGGTCTGGGATGAAATCAACAATGGATCTTTCCGGTAAGTGCACCTTGGCATGTAAATCGTGTTCCTTTAGTGTAGTTAAATGACTATTTTGAGTCCAGCTAATAAATTGCATTTGTATGCACGTTTCAGATTTGAAGATGAGCTTATGGAAGTTCTCTTTGGATACAACGCCACTTCCAAGAGAACCCCACAAGGAAATAATAGCGCAACAACAAGCTCAGGATCTTCTAAGTTGGCTCAACCAACTCAGATGTTTATTCTCGATCCGAGGAAGTCACAGAACACAGCAATTGTGCTAAAGTCTCTTTCGATATCTCGCAAAGAAATCCTTGATGCCCTGCAGGAGGGCCAAGGACTCAGTGTTGATACTCTTGAAAAACTAACCAAGATTCACCCAACTGAAGAAGAAATGTTAAAAATCCTCCAATTTGATGGTAACATAAGAAAACTTGCTGACGCGGAGTCTTTCCTCTACCAAATGCTGAAAGCTTTTCCTTCTGCATTTAAACGTTTCAACGCGATGCTTTTCAGATCAAGCTATGATCTGGAAATTCTTAACCTCAAGGAGAATCTGCAAACAATTGAGCTGAGTTGTAAGGAACTGAGAACAAGTAGAATTTTCTTAAGACTTCTGGAAGCAATTCTTAAGGCTGGCAATCGGATGAATGCAGGAACAGCAAGAGGAAATGCTCAGGGATTCAACCTTACTGCTTTACAAAAACTATCATATGTGAAGAGCAACGATGGAAAGACTACTCTGCTTCATTTTGTAGTTGAACAAGTCATCTGTTCTGAAGGTAAACGTTGCCTAATCAATAAAGGTAGCGAGGAAGATAATGAAGATTCTGACAGAAAGAAAGAAAAAGTAGATAAAGATACACAGCACCTAATGCTAGGTTTACCAGTATTGCAAGGATTAGGTCTCGAATTCTCTAATGTGAAAAAAGCAGCTACCATAGACTACGATAGTTTCATTAATACATGTCCCAATCTTACAACGCGGGTAAATGATGTTCGGCAGCTCATAACCTGTTGTGGAAATGCTGAAAGGGACCAATTTGTAAGAGAGACTAAAGGGTTTCTGGAGGAATGTGAAGAGGAACTCAAGGTGATCAGAGAAGAACAAACAAGAGTCATGGAACTAGTGAAGAGAACGACGGAGTATTACCAAGCAGGATCTTCGAAGAACACACAGTCACTTCAGTTGTTTGCCATTGTAAAAGACTTCCTCGACATGGTTGACAAGGTGTGTGTTGATATCACAAAGAAAGTACAGAAGAAGAATGCATCGAGCATAGAGTCATCACCGCCCCGATTACCAACACCAAGAGCTCCTGTGAGGTTCCATAACTTGAAAACATACTTTACACCAGAAATTGTAAGTAGTGAATCTGAGAATGAGTTCTGATGAAACTCCATTACTCTTATAATTTCTAATTAGAAGATTGTCAAAAGTACTGATTTTTACATTCTTCATATTAGAAATATCACAGCAATATGTTGGTCCACCCCGCTCCTTCTCGGAAAGATAATGAACTATCTTACCTCAAGCCAGATAAGAGGCTTTTTATTCCATGCTGTTCAGGCATTAGGATCAGGTGAAGAGCAATGTTCTCTATAATGATTCTTCCCAACTTCAGGGACACTGATGAAGACTGGAATTTTGGACTTCAATAAAAGTCGTACTATGAATTAAGGATGGGACTTAAAGGTCCCTTTGGATACTACATCAGATCATCAGTGAAAGATTGAACATATATATAGCGAAGAATTGATTTGAAAAATACAATTTAGAAGTTTGGACTACAGATAACTGTGATTTCATTAGTCATTTCCAGTAGCTTTTTGGTTCATTCCATCCCCCTTTTACTTGTTAATTAACCCAGCAAAATGGGTCTGGAAAATCAAATAGATGGCTGACGAGCACTCCTAGCTTGGCTAAAAGTGTTTTTTGCATTTTTTTTTTTCTGATTTTCTCAACCAAACATCATTTGAGAATTTTTTTTTCAATCTTGGGATGGAATAATATTTCTTTTTCTAAATTTACAAGAACGAGATTTGGCCTGTTTTGGAAAATAAATGTCATTTTAAAGAAGGAAAAACATACTTCCTTCCATCCATTTCAATTTACATGTCACTTTTTGTTTATCAGTATATCATAGATCAATATTATATTGGAATTCTGCACTGGCCTCTGATGAGACCTCAAAATACGCCAAAATGATTATACATGGTAAGAATTGTTAAGTCTTACGAGACTAAACATCTCGATGGTAAAGACGCCAGTAATGGGGTTCTGAAAGCTCACTTTTCTTGTATAACTCCCAAACTTTCACAAATACAACAAGAAGTTCGCCCGGAAATTGGGAATTTTTAATACAAATTATGACAACTCTGGCAGGATGTATGTATAGACTAGAGATACAGTAAACGTCAAATTAAAATATGTTATCAACTTTTATTTCAAAAAAAAAAACAGAATCCTAACAAAGGTATAGATGTCAAAGATTGAAAATATTCACTATATAAACACTACAAAGATGTTAGCATATACTCGTAGAAGGTTTCTGCATATTGAACAAACCAAAATCAGTCAAAAACCACACAGATCACGTCCTCTTCCAAATAGCAACACCAAGAGAAGAGACATCTAGCTGTTGCAATAATAATCTCCCATTCCATCCATGGAACGTAAAAAACCAAAATACTACTGTAGCTGCTCTAGAAACTGAAGATAAACTAGCAAAAGAACCCAGTAACATAGAGTGAGTAGAGAGTAGATGAAAAGCCTCTAATAAAATTGTGTGCATCTTTGGTAAATTGTGGAAAACCTTAAAAGCAACATACTTATGCTACAGCTTAAAGGACAAGACTCAGCTCTCAACCAGTAACCCTGTTCACAAACGAGATCACAAAAATTGCCAACTAGGGGGATGAGGTACCAAGGAAGAAAGGTCCCGACATTTTCTAGATATTTTGAGATCACATCGCCCCTAGAATCATAGTATAATGCATGTCTATGGATAGCTTGCAGATTGTTTTATACAAGAACACAACATGGAATAAAAGTACATATATTAGAAATAGTAGCATATGCTGATATCAACCTCACACTCGGAGTAAAATCAGGAATACAGAGTGATCAAATCATCAAACCTTGACTAGAAAGGTAGGGGCTATTCGGCTAATGACTGCTCCTTCCAGCTTCAGAGCTCAATGAAAAACACCAAACTGACAAGAAGTCTCTTATTTGCACAGGTTGATTAAGCTAAAACCGGATGGAGGGAGTTATGAAGATAGAGTGTTCGTCACAAGAACGAATTTAAGATAATGGATCTGCAAATAGTTGCAGTCGTTGAACATTTCACAAATCAGTAGAAGGCCATCCCCTATTCTGTTGGACGAAAGCAATTTTTCTTCTCTGAAGTGGAGAGAAATGTTTAAGTGAAAAAACATCAGAGCACGTGACGAGAACAACAACAATAACAACATACCCAGTGTAGTCCCGCAAAGTGGGGTCTGGGGAGGGTAGATTATACGCAGGCCTTACCTCTAACCCAGAAAGAGAACTAAAATAAACTCACCTGCCAGTTATCAAGAAATTACAGTTCATTAAGTTAACCACAAAAAAGTAGTCTAGCTAAAAACTTTTGGGGGTTGGGAATATAAAAAGTCCAGCTGACTTTTTCGTCTCTTGAAATAGCAGAAAGGGTGATTTTAGTCCATCCACTACAAATAGATAGTATTGCCTTCCTCCAAAATAATCCCCTCTTTTGCCATGCAAATTTTTTTCTTGTACTAACCATGACCTTTCATTTCTCTAATAACATAAAATTTTTCAAAGAAAATGAATCTTATCTCTACTGTTGGACCTTGAATACTATGTACACTCTTAAATCTTTGATCCAGCTGAAAGATATAGGTGTAGAAGACGTATATTCTGGGCAGAAAGATAGAAGCAGCAAACTTATTCGTAACCCATAAAATATTTATCATTATATACCAGTATAGCATTGCAAATCTGCAATGATAGAATTACATAGCAATTAAATAAACAGTTCTCAAGGAATATACACAATCAGAGATGTGACAACGGGCATAGAGGAAAAGAGTACAGTTTTTTTTTAAAAAAAAAAAACGAGTTTCCTCTCGGGCAGAACCAAGGAAGACCTTTTTAATCACAATAACTTCTACGATGTTCAGAATGATTCTCCACACTGCAAGTACTACCAAACCAAGAATGAAACAGAGAATGAGTTTTTTTTTTTCTAAACTAAAATATAAAAAGCTCAAAATACACCCCAGGGTGTAGCCGAGTGGTCAATGAAGTGGTGAGAACCATGAGGTCTCAGGTCTCCCACTTGAACTTTTTGCCCCCCCCAAAAAAAAAAAAAAACTAGAATATAAAAAGCTTCTGATAACATGTCCAAAAGCGTAAACAAGAATGACTTATCTCTGCCAGAAAGTTCTTCATACAAACAACTACTATGCCTCCATTCCAAGCAAGCTGAGTTCAGCTATATGAATCCTCACAAACCATGTTGTTCCATTTAAGGTTATCCCAAATCAATATCTCACACAGAAAAAGAAAAGATAAAAGCTGTAAGTTCTTCATCGACGGAGAGAAAATGGTTTATGGAGAATTAAAAACATAAGAAGCTTGTAATAGTCAGTCTAAAGTCTAGCATTAAGAAATCAACTGGGTTCTAGTCTTCATCACCGCCTCACCAAAAGTTAACCAACATTTCTTCAAACCGGTCAAGAACTCCCTTTGAAACTGGAATGCCAGCAAGGTGTATAGGCATCAAGAAAAGAACATGTTTGCAAAATAAAGCCGATGCTTTCATCTCCTACCACTTCATTATATACTTTATCCAGAAGATGAGAATTTGATGAGAATTTGTTTTTTAGAGTTAGACAGAGGTAATCCTAGATCAAAATATAAGGAATCAAAGGCAAGAAAAGTAGCATTGATGGAACAGGGGATCGCACCTTCAGCGAAGAAATAAGGTAACTAGCTGGAAGTTTTGAAATCCCAGCAACATTTTCTATATAAAAATAATCCATATTACTTGGATCTGTTATAACTTAAAGAATCTTCAGAACTATGAGATATAACATTCAGACATCTAGCAACAATCTTGCATAAAATGGAACGATAAGTAACACATTGAATAGAAATACAACAACAACAACAACAACAAACCCAGTGTATTCCCAC
>NC_061113.1:248498421-248534529 GCF_002878395.1 Capsicum annuum
CACGTGTCCGAACCATCTCAATCGTGCTTCCCGCATCTTGCACTCCACTGAAGTCACACCAACATTGAATAGAAATAGCATGAGCAAAATGGAAGTGTGTTATAAAGGTTCTAGCAATAAGAAGATACAATACGAACTGAATGACAAGCTGAAAAGTTGTGAGACCAACTATGGGAATAAACAGCATATCCAGCAAATGACTACTAGGTAAAAAAGTCAATGTTTAGATGAATGATCACGTCCGACAAATGGCACAGGGTAAAATGAGAAAAGATAGTCTAACACGGTTTGACTGAGCCCTTTAAAACCTCCACATTCATCAGAAATGAACGTAATAAAAGAAACAGGGTAGAACAAAAATTACTCACAAGGAAGTCTCAAGGTATCTCCAATCTCTTATAAGTTATAACTATGCAAACTTAAACAATAGAACACAAACGAAGCAAATGCCACACATTAAGCAAAATCAACTAGTTGATAGTCTGTTGGGTTGGGCTCTCCAGTTTGATCTACAACATTGGTATCAGAGCTGGTTGGTCCATGCATGGAGACGTGACTCAGAGTGGTGGCTTGGACCCAAGAGGGGTGCCATAAGTGGCCAAGGAGGCCGTAGGTTCTCAAGCAGGGGCAACTGTAATATGCCAATTGTCCCTCAACGGGATAAAAAGAGAAGTGAGAAATGCTGATGGGTTTATAAGCTAAATGGGGTCCCCACCTATCAGATTAGTCTTTTGAATTGGGTTCTCCTGTTTGGTCTATAACAGAGCAGAAAGTCAGATAAATTAGATCGAGACTCAGAAGATACAAATCGGTGCAGATTAAGAAATCCTTGGGAAGATGTTTAAAGCAGCATTAATCTTTTGGTCCTATGTCTATCCAAGGAAACTAAATAAAGTTCAGCTATAGTCTGACTTGCTAAATGAAACTTTGTTTTGTCAGGGGAAAATGTTGAATGAATCTTTATTGATATAAACAAAAGTTGACTTGACAAGACTGACCTTACTACTTTGTATCATCTTTCCAACAATCTCACATAACCAGAAAGACAAATTTAACCCAAAAAACATCGTCAGAAGGGGTCATTTAGAAGAAGCAAACCCAATCCTCACATGATCGTATGGAGAGAACAGAACCCATTGAAATAATCACTAGAACCCTTCTACATGACTTGTGATGGATTTTAGAAGCACACGGGAAAGAGACACAATGCTCCGGAATCCCACTACCCATGTAAAAATTGAATGTAAAATATTATCACAGAACCGTCAGACAGCCAAATGCACAACAAATAAGGAAGACAGAGAGGTTAGCAACATTAGAACTGAACGCATAAAATGATGAATGAATAAGTAAGACCACTCTGCTTAATGAACCTCAACTTACAAGATTTCTCCCAAAAGCACAAAAGAAGCCTAGGATTTCCCAAGAGAGCCTAAACTAACCCGATTCAGGCAAAAGTTATCAAGCCATACCAAAAATCAAAATATGCCACGTATAAATTTGGATGTCACTTCAAATTAAGTGAGGCCAAAGGCATGCTCAAGAGCCTCATTAGCAAATTCCAGTTTGTTTCTCATCACTTATTCATATTCACTGGATAGGAGGGTGAAAGGCATTTCTAATACGACAAGTCTCCAAAATACACACAACATTCCTCTAAATTGCACTAGGAGTTTTCTGCAACTTCAATCATTCTCCTGTTCCTTTATAGCAGTGGATAAGGTGGTTTTAGTTTTTTAGCATGTCTACAGAGGCCAAGCATTTCAAATCTCTCATTAGATGATGTTAAAGACCATTCTGATAATTATTAATGGCTTCATACTGGCATCACGGAAATTTTCTGGCCCAAGGATTTAACTGATACACCTTTATTTCAGATAAAGGAGGCAATTTTTGGAAACCATATAATAGGAGAGAGATAAGACATGCTGCTTATGTGGTTAATTACATTAAAGGGCTTTGGGACTTGATTCAAAGTTCCTGGACTAAGTCAGTCAGCAGTATACTGTATATGAACCAAACTATTGAACAACCGGGGGGGGGGGGGGCTGCTGAAACTGCTGATCAAACACAAAATTCTCCGAAGCTTTTACAGATCTGAATGCCTAATTATCCCTCTTGGACTACAGAAAGTTTCACATTCATCCAGGACTACACCAGATACATCTAAGAGGAAAGACATGCAATATATCTGTCAAGCCCAACAACATTCTCCTTACACCCGTACAATGGATCACCGACACACTTAAGATTTAAAAGAAATCAAATTAAGAATTCCTTTTACTCTCCATTGAAATGTCGTACAGTAGTGGGATATATCCTTCTTGTAATGATAAATTGATTGACGGGGAGCCTTGGAGTAATTGGTGAAGTTGTTGACATGTGACCAAGAGGTCACGGGTTCAAGCCGTGGAAAAGGACTTTGGCAAGAATTCAAGGTAAGGCTGCGTACAATAGGCTCTTATGATCCGGCCCTTCCTCGGACCCCGCACATAGCGAGAGCTTTAGTGCACCAGGTTGCCCTTTAATGATAAATTGATTCATCCACTTTTGTCATTTATTTGATGGTAAACAATTATATATTTGTAATTCTCAAAGTTCAAGCATTTCTAATTTTCCACTCTAGAGCACAGGGAAGGTTTGGAATACTAGTGGCAGAATGCTTTCTCATTCTTTATTTGCCAAAGTTTAAGCATTTCTTGAGAACCTTGGTAATTTCAAATTGCTCTTTCATTATTATACATATTAATAATTAATAATAATAAGTTCAGAGGGTGAAACATTACACGTTCGGTGTATTTAACTTCAATACCACCTTATTTATTCACATAATGAGTGTTCTACATCAGCATAAGCACCACATCTATAATGCAAAAACTCTTAAAAGAAATCAGAACATTCCCCTGTTCGTCCAAAATCACGTTCTATATCAACACCTATAGCTATGGATAATCTTGACTCACAGTCTATTAAGAACTAGAACACTCACATGTCATGCAGAGACAGAAAAGGACCCAACATACACATTCATGGGAACAGAATCTTCCTAGGACCTTGATATCATGCTAAAGGAACGAGCCAATCGAATCGTCAAGCTGCCACCATCAATGGTCGTCTCTCGCTCAACTGCATCTTGGTTATACTGCTTCCTGCACCCTGGGCAACGCCCATCCTCCTCAAGAATCCTCTTGTGACAAAAGAGACAAAGCCTGAATCCACACGAACAAGGGAGAAAGCTTGTGTCTGTATAGTCCAAATCTTCACAGCATATCGGACACGACGTTGGCGTAGATAAACTCTTACATCCCCATACAGAGCCCCTCCTACAATGCCGCTCAGAATTCGTTGGGAAACTATACAGCTTTGACAAATTTGGTAGACCCAATGGACGGAATGAATCGTCGGGCCTCCATGCCCGGCAACTGGGAGGAGGTCTACGTGTCAATCCTCTGTCATCATTACACTCCTGCTTTGACTTATCAGTCCCTGGCCCCTTCTTGGCAGAAACCTCTTGAGTAGAACTCCCATCTGTCACATTCTCATCCCTCGCAAAGTGTGAATCCAAGCTGGGATTTTGCTGCTCCTGTTCTTTATCAGCGGCAGCCAGAGCATCAGCAACAGCCTCCCAGTCATCCAAGCAGTCATCGTCCTCTTCTTCATCTTCTTCACTCACACTCCCTGAACAACATCCACCACTGCTACTACTGCTACTACTGCCACTACTGCTCCCAGTGAAATTAGTCCCAGAATCATTTCCTCCCAAAACACTACTCGTCTGGCTTGTAGGTGAATCATAATCACTGCAGTGGTGTACCAATCCTTCATTATCCTCTTCGACTCTCGGCTTTATCTCCAACTTCTCAATCAATCTTTCCCTCTCATTCACAACATTCTTCGCCGCACCACGACTTCCTCCATTGTTCGTCTCCTCCTTCAAACCTTTGTTCTTCACTATACAAAACCCCAACCACCAAGATTTAAGAAATATACACACAAAACATTTAAATAAATAATCACAAATTAAAGAAAGTATAAGAATTAAAAAAGGAAATAATTTTCTCACCAAAAATCGGATTAAAAATACATGCAAAATCATTTTAAAAAAAGAAAAGTGACAAAAAAGGGAGATTTAATGGAACCTTGTGAAAGCCACTGTTCGCGCCGAGCATCAAGCTTGCACTGCTTCAACTTCGCCGACCGATTAGCCTGAATTCATACAACAAATCACAGAAATTAAACCAAAATAATATTAAAAAATACAAAGTAATAGGTACAAAACTTGAAGCCGGATAAAATAATTACCCTTTTTTTCTTGGCAAAATCTTTGGGGTTAGATGAAGCAATTGGGATCGAACGGTTGGTGATTGAATCGGAAACCATTGTTGATCAAAAACCCTAAAATTGGCGAGATGAAAATGTGAAGAGTTTAGAGAGAGAAAGCAAATTGGGGGGTTTAGATATGGAGAGAGAAAGGGCACGAATGGGTGTGTGAAACACAACTGGATAACCGAAACTTCTATCTCCGTTTCGCTACGAGAAATAAAAGATGTTTAAGCACTTCGTGTGGTTATATATATATCATTTTGTTCCCTAATTGCCCCTGAATTCAACCCCAATTTCCCCGTGCACCCTCAGTATGAAACTCAAGTCCAAAAAACAAACATTAAAATGATTTTGAGAGAGTTCAAATTTATAAACTTTATAAAATTATTATTTATCTTTTAAATTTCATGTCCGGTCAAACAATACTTATCCATCCACAATAATTTATTATTGTATATTATCATTTGAATATGATAAATTCAATATTTTAAAAATATTAATACATAAGTAGAAATTATTCAGTTTAAGTGTGTAGACAAATATTGTTTAACATCTACTTTTAATAATATAAACAAATATCGATGAATGAAGGAAGCAGTGTGTATTTTTGTTATATTTTATTTAGTATTATTTAACTTGATACAATAATAAAAAAAAAAAGAATTTTAAACTTTGTGATATAAAAATAATTCATATATATTTAATTAGTTATAAATTATTTTATTAAAAATAAAAAATTAAATTAAGTTATTTTAAACTATATTAAGATAACAATTTTTCAAGACGAATTGAAAAATAAAAAAAAATGCCACTAAGAAAATAGGGGTTGAAAAAATAGAGGGATAATCCTTCGTTCCTTACCTAAGGCACATAAAATCATTGATCAAGTTCTGGAATATGGGTAATTCCATAATTTGTGGGTGGGAATGGGATTACTTGGAATAGTTAGATAGGTTAAAAGAAATTGGGCGTCAAGCATCGAAACTTAAAATTTACATCTTGGTAAATAGTAAATACTTATTTTGGCAGCTTATGTAAAAGAATACTACTAAAAAGTGAAAATTAATAAATACGATAGATACGTTAAATGATGTTTATCAATTACTGCCGATAGCTTTGAAATGATGCAGCTTGAGTGTGAAGCTAAAAGTTAATCCTAAGGCACAGAAAAGGCCACGATGTCGTTTGACGGAGTTCTACAATTGCTAATTTTATTTGTGAATTGTGGCTGAGATTATTTAGGGATCATTTGTTATAGAGTAAAGTAACTTAGAGTCCCAAGCATCAACTTATTTTATGTGTTGTCATTTTTTTTGGGTCATTTCAAAAAAAGAATATCACTTTTTCTTATTTGGTAACTATCTAATGGCATCATTTTTTCCTTCGTGGATCATACTTAATAAGAAAAGTCGACTAAAAATAAATATTAAAATAACTTTAAGAGAGGCAATTTTATAAACTTTACAAAGTCATCACTCATCATTTATTTTTTAAACTCCATACTTGGTCAAATGACGACACATAAAGGGGGTAGTAATAAATAGGATAATTTCACTACATCACCTATTGAATATAATAAATTCAACGTTTTGAAAAAACTATTGGGTAATGACTATAGTTAATAACTAAGATTAAAATGGACATTGTATAAATTATCTATTAAAATAGTTTTTCAAACTGAATAGGTATTTTTAAGGCATCTATATTAGTAACATGGACAAGTAAAGAAGAATGTATGAAGTAAATATTTATTTTGGCTAATACTTATTAAGAGAATACTGAAAAGCAAAAAATAGTAAATATAATAGATACGTTAAATTATATTTGTCAATGACTAATACGATAGCTCTCTAACATAAGGTTTTGAATATGGGAACTGTAAATCAATAAAACAAAACTTGACCTTTGTAATCGTGAGGCTCATAGCTGCGTTCGGGATAGGTAAGCGACGGACAAATTCTATAATTTGAACGAAATGCTAATCTTACTTATATGGATTACAAAAAAAAAAGAAAAAACTGTTAACAATTTAGCAATGAAATTGAGAGCTAATTTTAATTTTTTGTAATGCTCTTTCTTTTGTGCGAGTGATTATTTACTCTATCGTCGGATAAGTACTATAAAAAATTATGATGAGTTACTTAGTCATTGAAAAATGTGTGTAATCAGTGGTAATGGAAAAGAGCCCCTTAATTGGAACGAAAATTAGTATTTCCTTCATTTCTTTTTATTTGTTTTATTTTTACTTTCTGAATCAAGAAATATAAATTTTGGTCAATATTTTAAGATGTATTTTTTAATCAAATTGAAAAAAAAAAATTCAATTTATAGTACTTTTCATATAGTTTTTGAATATCTAATTTTAATTATAAAAAATTAAATTAATTAACTTTTTTAAAAAAAACTTAGTCAAATTTACTAACGAAAAACGAAAGAAGCAAATAAAAAGAAATCAACGGCGTACTAACAGTAATGATTAAGGCAAATAACTCAAAATGATTACTAATTCATCAGTCACTTCTTGCTTACTATGCCCCCATCTCAATTTATATGAGTTGGCTTGATTTGACACAAAATTTTAAAAATAAAGAAAAACTTTTAAAATTTATGATCTAATACGAATTATCATGTAGATACTGCGTAGGATGGCATGCCATTTACACGGTGATCCCGTGTGTACGTAGAACGCATGTGTTTACTTATTCAACTTTATAAAAATTTAAATGAGGTCTACGTGTGCACACTCAAAATTGAAGATCATAAATGTCGATAAGTTGAGGCAAAGTTGGACACATTTAGGTATTTGTCTTATTTTCTTTCATGTTATTTATCCTTCATTATTTACTTGGTTAAAAAGGAAGGATTTAAATACAGAATTTAAGTTTGGTGCACTGTTGGTGTTTTTTTTTTTTTTTTTGCATTATCAGGTAACTTTTACCTGCTGTAGCAGGTCATCCATTTCTCAGGTAAAAATATAAAAATGAATGACCTGCAACAACAGGTAAAAGTCACATGATGGTATAAAAAGAAAATATATTGACGGTGCACCAAACTCAAACTCTTAAATACAACACGAAATATATGTTTATTATAGATAATCTTAATTAAGACAGTGTTAAATGTTGCTGCTGAAACAAGAAACTTCATAGTTTACTCTTTCCCATTTAGCAAGAGTAAAATAGTTTAAATAAAACTCAATTTTGATTAAATAATCCTATTCTTGTTTTCTCTGGTTCTGCCTTAACTTCCATGAGTGGACTTTCTTCTTATTACCAATTTCGTACAGAAACTTTTAGGTGATATCTAAGTAATTAACATCTAAGATATTTTCTATAATCAACTTGTCTTATTATCCAACGACTTAGAAATGAATTGTTGATAGACAATTTAAATTATATATATGTTTATATAAATATTGACATTGAAAATTATGAAGGGAAACGCGCAGAAAGAAATAAGTACATGTCCTCCCAACTACCAGTTGAACGTAAGCAAATATTGTTGAGCTTTGTTTGCTCCCACAACATTATCCTACTTAATCAATATCTCTAAACTACTCCTACCGTTTCGTTTTAGTTAGCCCCTGTTGCCATGCATGACATTTTCTTTAAGAAAAATATTTAATAAAATTTATTTTACTAAAGTCATCCTATTAATTACGCATTGAAAATATAATTTTGAATACATACACTTTATATAATCATTTAATGATAGGGATAGTATTGAAAAAATACAATAAATTTCTCTTAATTTTAGAATTTAAATAAATAGAATAAAATAAATATTTTTAATAAGAGGATCAACTAATATAATATGAAATGCAGATAGTATGAATTACTAATTCAGAAAGGCCCATAATTATTGAAAGGGAATCCGAAGAGTCGTTTTTTCAGTCATTTCAATATTAAAAACTCATTAATTAATTAATTTAAATCCACGTTGGGCAAGCTCATTAAGGAGTCGTCTGATAGAGTGTATAATAATAATACAAAATATGGTGTGTTAGTAATGTTTGTATTAGTAATGTTTATGTTATCTATGCTTGCATTAGTTATGTTTGTGTTTTTGTTTGCAGTGTTTGGTTTGATATATTAAAAATAATATGAATTAAATAATTTCTTTAAAAAAAATTTTTTTTTTGTAATAATATCCTCCATATATATGTTAGAAAGAATGTGAATTTTTTTTTGAGGGATAATAGTATCTTTAATCATGTTAATGCATGTATTGGATCCATTGCATTGCTAGTACCATAGATTTTGAGGTATTAGTAATACACACCTTAATACACAATAGAGTGTATAACTAATGCAAGCATTAGTTATACATGGGGTACAAAAGTATACCAAACAAGGTATTAGTAATACACATTAAACTAATGCATGCATTAGTTTTCTAATACACTCTACCAAACGATCCCTAAGGGAATAAAGCATCTCTATCATGAAAATTTTCTGCAACTAACGGATCATTTGGTATGCGAGTAAGTGAAATATCTCAAGATTAATTAAATCTAAATAAAATTAAACTGTGCTTCATAAACGGTATAAATTTAGAAAATGCAGGGTAAGGCTGCATACGATATACCCTTGTGGTGGGCTCTTTTCCGGACACCACGCATAACGACGATAGTTTTAGTGCACCAAACTGTCCTTAATTTTTTAAATAGTATAAATTTATTCCATTCAATTTAAAATTATATTATATCCCCTCTTTCATGAATAAAATAATTCAGAAATAATAATCCAAGAATAATTTATCCACATGCCAAACAACACCTAAGTATATACTCCCAAACAATTAAGACTCAAATCTAGATAGGGAAAAATCATCATAGAATAAAATAGCCAATGTCAAAGTGCTCTCTTTGTCTGCTGCTCCACTTCTTTCAAAACATTGAACACATAAAGAGAGTGACCCTCAAAGAGGAAGTAATCTCTGACATTTTACTTATACTTTACTCTCAATTTCTGAATATGGCTCGTTCATGCTTTTCGACGTGTTGCTTGTGACTCAGCGTAGGAGAAGGAAACAGAACCACACCCACACTATTGTATTGGAGACTAATTTAGGACTCACATTTTTTTTTGATTCATTTATTCATAGGAATGTATAACAAGAAAAAGTACTCTTACATGTTGCAAAAAAAAAAAGGACCATTTTACACACAACTTTGATTCATTAAAATGAAAACTTCACACAAAAAATGTACGTCTCGAGTATTTATTAGTCTATTATTTGGGGGTTTTATGGGCCTCTATGTGTTTGTTCGTGTGTGGTTTATGAGTTAGGAGCGCTTGAAATTTCAGACCTACTCTATACTATAAAAAAAAACAAGTGACTCTTCTTCTCTTATGAGAGATAGACGCTCTCTCTACAGCCAATTCTCTTTAACAAAAAAGGTTTTTCCTGATCTGCAACAAGTTTAATGTTAATATTTAAAAGAGTTTAAATTTGATGTATTGTCGATGTATTTTCTTTTTACACCATCATATGACTTTTACTTGTTTTAGCAGGTCATTTGTTTTTATATTTTTATCTGAGAAATGAATGACCTGCTACGATAGATAAAAATCACCTGATAATGTAAAAAAAAATACACCAATAACCCATCAAACTTAAATTTTATTTAAATTTATTGAGCAATGCAATTACGATAAGTGCGGCTATAAAAGGCTAGACAACAAACATGCACGTAACTCCTTAATTCTCTGTTTTCACTATCCTTTTCAAATGCATTGGATAATTAACTTTATATCCATGCAAAATCATTAATACAATAATAAATTCATCTTAATATTTTTGAATATAAGAAATTTAAGTCTAAGAAATAACTATAAAGGGACAGAAACGACACTTCAAATTAAATTATTTCCACGAAAATGACAATGAAATTTAAATTTTACTTTCTAGCCATTTCAATTTACTGACTTGTTCTATACCGTTTCTACACACTTACTATACAGTTTCTATACAAATCTTATGCATATAAATATTTTATACGAAAATTATACAATTTTGATACATAATTTATACAATAACTGTACTTTTTTTTTTTACACATTTTATACAACAATTATATAATTCTCATACACTTTCTATATATTTTTTTATATATATTTTATATTTCTTTTCTTTTCTTTTCTTTTCTATATAATAAAAACATTGGTTTCAACATGACACCTAAAAGGCATTGATAAAATATTTAAGGATATAATGGTCTTTTTGTAAAGTTAACTTGCTTATCATAGTTATCTTTAATGCTTTACTTTTTGAACCTTACCAACACATCTAAAAGAAAAAGCCCAATCATTTTCATTTAAATACAACCATGACCTTAAATAAAAATCCTCCCTTTTTTATTTAATTACAGTGATACCAAAGTTCTATTGAATATGATGAAGCCCATACTTATTAAAATGTATAATTAAATATTTCATATATTTTTTTATTTTACTCTCTTAAAAGTAAATAATTTTTTCACTATATTTCGCATTTAAATTTTTGTTACTCCAGAATTAAATATATCACCCTTAATTAATTATTATAAGTCATTTATATATTAAAATATAATAATATTTAATTAAAATATAAAATAGATATTTATGACATGTCTCTTTAACCTTAATTTTACTATATCACATCTAATTAATTATTATAGGTCATTTATATATTGAAAAATTAATAATATATAATTCGTGTTTTTACTATATCACCCCTAATTAGTTATTATAAGTCATTTAAGTATTAAAAAATTAATAATATTGAATTAAAAAGGATAAAATAAATATTTATGACATGCTTGCTTCAGCTGTTTCAAACGTGATTTTACTATATCATCCCTAATTAATTATTATAAGTCATATAGGTATTGAAAGATTAATAATATCTAATTAAAAATAAAATAGACATTTATAACATGTCTGCTTCAGCTACTTCAACCATGATTTTACTAAATACCACCCTAATTAATTATTATTAGTCATTTAGGTATTAAAAAATTAATAATATTTAATAAAAAAATAAGATAGATATAAAAATGATAAATTAACTCTTGAAGTTTAGAATTAACTTGACATTTTATATGAGGTCCACTTAATTTTTTTCACGAGTATTTTTTATAGTAATTTTGCTATGTCACTTCTAATTATTTGCCGTAAGTCATTTAAGATATTTATGCTTCGCGGCTTCAATCGTGATTTTACTATATCACCCCTAATTAATTATTATGATCATCTAAACATTGTGTTACTTAATTGAAATAGAAGAAATATTATAAACTACAATAATTAAAAATTAAAGTTATTTAATAAATACAATTGGCTATCGACGATACGAAACTCTGGACAGGGAGAGTAACATATATTTCAAAAATTATATAAAAAGTATTATAAATTACAATAGTTATCAACTTAAGATATCTAGAAATAATTTAATTTGTTATATATTTAAAAAGAATTGTAAAAAATACTACAAATCACAATAATTAACAACTTAAAAAAATATAAAATATAAAATATCTGATTGACTCCTGAAATTATATTAGTGTCACTTAAAGTAGAATAGAAGAAAAGTATTATAAATCACAATAATTAAAACTAAAATTATTTAAAAAAATATAATTAACTATTAATGCCACAAAAGTTTGGACAAGAAAAGCAATGTATATTATTTGAAAATTACATACAAAAATATTATAAATTACAATAGTTAACAACTTAAATTATCTAAATACATATTAAAAGTGTGGTTGATTATCTAAATTCTATTTGTGTCACATAAATTGAGACAAAAAAGAACATATATTGAATCCATGCAAGATCCGGATGAATCTTAGAATGTATATGCAATTTTTTAAAACTTTTATTTAAATATATAAAAATTGTAAAGACAAGTTCTAATACATCACATTAAATAATGTATAACAAATACTGTTAGCATAAATAATGTCAGTATTACCAATACAAGCATCATTAGTGCAAATATTACCAATACATTCTATTTAAAATTATTTATATATACTCTAACTAACGACTCCTATGTTTCAATAGAAGGAACATATACAAAAACAAAGTTCGGTAAAACATTTACAGAAGTAAACTTCTTGCCCACACACAAGGTTCAATAATTTCTTGGGTCACGTAATAAAATTGGGAAAACTCTTATTTTTGTGTTTTATTTTTTTGTTTTTAATTCGGTATTTGGTATTCGATATTTGCATTGGAATCTGACTAATTCGAATTCGCGCTGCGTAGGATCCATTCGGGAGAAACGCTCCCTATCAAGGCTTTTTCCATGGATTTTTTCATACTTAGGACTCGAACCTGAGATCTCTAGTTAAGGGAAGAGCAACCCCATCTACTAGACCATATTCTTTGGTGGTTATTTTTGTGGTTATTTCACGCTTCAAAAATTAAGTAGTACCTATTTTATGTTTAAGTAAAATAGCTTATGGTTTTTATGTGTTTTTGAAAATTGTCTTTCTACGTTCATAGGGTCCAAGGGCGGATCTATGTGTACTCAGGGGGTGGCACGGCACCCGCAGACTTTGGTTGAAACTTTGTGTATATATGCATATAATGCAGAAGAATTGAATATATAATATACTTGTCACCCCTTAAACAAAGTGGCAATTAGTGCCATTGACAATGGGCAGAAAATACAACCGCACTGACCAGGGGTCAAAACCTAATAATGAGCATTGTATTTTTGGCTTGTTCCTTTGCTTGCACAAAGGAGGCTGCTCAGCACTGCCCCCCCCCCCCCCCCCACCACTACTTCATTTTTGTGTCTTTTTCGTTCTCTTGATACTAGTGTTTCATGTGTATTTGTGTGAATTAATAAGTATTAAATCTTAAACATCACATAAATATTAACAAGAACATATTAAATTTTTAAAAAGTTCACGGCTATAAAATTATGGATATTATTATGTTAGAGATTTTAAAATTTAAAGTTTTCGATCGTTTGAACTAAGTGAAGATGATAGTTGAAGCTATAATTTTTAATTCTTTCAAATTATAAATCTACAACAACACTCTCAACATATAAAGGTAACGGAATATGAGTATATTAAGATAACTGTATCATATGATTTTTATAAATTTAAATTTTTAACATGAAAAATCTCTTTTTCTCTCTCAAAGTTATGAAGAATAAGACCTCTTATATCGAAAAAAATTAAACTACTTGGGAGTTTTTGATCTCAACATATCTAAAAAAAGAACATAACTCACTAGACGTATTTGATCGATTTGTTTATAAAATAAAATGATGATAAATAGCCTAAATTGTAACCCAAAATTAAAAGAATCAACCCGCAAATCCTATTTGGACGGCATGGCACCCGGTACCTCAAAATCCTAGATCCGCCTCTAATAGGGTTGACATGACGAACACACTGCCTATTTGGACTTCACTTGCAAAATTACACTGAATATATTGTTGTCTATATGTGTTTCTATCTGAACTAGTGAATTGCTAATATGAGTTTGGTGTGATCTAGTGATTTTTTTACAAACAGTATATTTATATCCAAAAAATCATATATAACTTAATTTTAGAACCGTCATTCTAAAAATCAAAATCTATGAAGTTGAAATCATGTCTCACTCCATATAACTAGGTTCTGAGTAAACAATTTATTTATACTCAAAATATTTGTAAATTAAATTATATAATTTGAACCAAAATTATTGAATTTAGCCAAACCTAAGTGCGCCTTAAATTTGTCCGCCCCTTACTCACTGTCCATCAACAGTATGTGTCATACAAACATCATTAATTACTGTCATCACCACAAAATTTGTTTGTTTCTTATAAGTTTGTATTACTACAAACAACGAATGAAACGCAATGCATTCTTTGAATATGGCCTTTGTGTCTTGTGTTAGGGAACTTCTTGGTCCTTTCACTACCAAGTACCAATTGCCATAATCTCATAACATTCCACGCCAAGCACATTTTATGTGTAAAGAACTCAATTAGGGCACTTGAATCTCATCAGAATTTTCAAAAAACAACGTTTTACATACTCTTTCCTAGAATCCTACTATTAGTAATGGACAGAGGTTTATTAAATATTCATTATTTTGATAAAATTAATGTTGTATTTTCTTTTTTACAATAAGACAACCTTTTAAGTGATCGGAAGGGCCCCATTAATTTTTTTTTTTGGACATAATAAGGGGCCGCCAATTGTTTTAGATTTAGCAAAATTTGTTAACAAGGATTTGCAAGTCAAGCTTACTGGTAGGAACACTTAAAGGCTATGATCAGCTGCTAAATCTCGTATTAGATTAAGCCATTGAGCACCTTAGAGATTCTAATGCAGTACTGATGTTGACCAAGGTAGGTGTAGACTGTAGTTGCTTGTCCTGTTTTTTCTGTCATGTAAGAACCAAATAGGAAACGTGTGATGTGAGAAAGTGATCTCATACTTCATCCATTCTATTTTATGTGGTAGTGTTTCACAGATACAAAGTCTAGAATATGTAGTATATATGTACCAGTAATAAATAATGGAAGAAATAGTTATGTTTCGAAGTTGAAGTAAAGAAATTGATGAAGTTTTTAACTCTTGGAATAATACGAAAATAGAATGGTATCAAACATTTCGAAACGTCTCAAAAAGATAAAACCGTCGTATAAATTGGAGGCAAAAGAGTATGTACGAACAAACCAAATAAATAAAAAAAAAGGTCCATACAGATTTTAGACTAATAGTACATGACAGCTAGATTAACAGAAGTGAACTACAAAAGAATCACACATGAAAAGATTTCTCCAATAAGCTAATCTATCGTAATATTTCTCGGACTCTTCAGAAATGCTGCCGCATGCATGTTGAATCCTTCAAAAACGTACTGCTTTTGAAACATTCGGCACGCACCCGGTGGCATTTTTGAGTAGCAACATAGATCTATTGTACATATAAACAGGAGATACTCGGTCTTCAACCTTCAGCAATAATGTTGTTTCTTTCAGATCTCCAGCATATTATAATCTTTCAAATTGTTGTCTTTGACACTTTTCTTGCTAGAATAATCCAACAAATCACCCTATAAAACACAAAGAAAGCAAGCATAATTCCAACATTCATCCACCTAGCATCCTTGTCAAGTCCCCTATTCTTCAGGACATCATTGCCTGTAAGCAAGCATTTTGAATGATCTTCATTCCAAGAGAAACATTTGTTCCTCAAGCTCCAATATTCATTTGTGAGCAAAGCATCCAAAGGGTACCTATATAATGAAACATAGTACATGAAAAGCCAATATTTTGGTATGCATTCTTTTGGGATGAAGTAGCCAGAGAATAGAAAGAAAGCCCCAAGAACAGTGCAAATCAGTGAATTCCCTGAAATAAAATCAGGTGAAATTGCACTAAGAAACAGAACCAAAGAGCTGGCCATCAATACTATCACCCAAACCACGAAAGTGAAGAACGCGAAAGCTGTAATCGAGGGATTCAGCCCAACTATCCAGTATACTGGGACGGCGAAAAGAATGGCCACTGCAAAGAGAAATGGGAGAAAGATTATGGTGTTCGCGATCATGTAAGAAGAGATTTTATAGGCTCCTCTAGAGGCTTCCTTCATGATCACACGCCTTTCTTGAAGATAAATTGGAAGTGCTTCAACAGTTGAAGAAAGAAGAAAACTAAGGCTAAATGCAAAAAGGCCTAATCTTTCTGCAACTGCACCTTCATCATGCCTCATCTTTATATAAACACTCCCAAGTCCAAATCCTCCCACAAGGGCTTGCATCGTTCTCGCCAAGAACAGCTGCTTTGTCCTGTAAATAATCTTCCAGAATCTTGAACATAACACTGCTATTTCGAATAGACTTGAACAACTTGCATCCGAAACAGCACCAGTTTTTGCCTGATCGATTACTTCTTTATTCGCGCTATCTTGAATTATGGCTTCTTCCCATCTCAGATAGGCACATGACTGATACTTAGAATGCGGTTCCTGGTTTTCCAACACGGATATAATCTCCATTGCAAATTCAAGAGGGTTGAGCTGAATAGGTATTTCATATCCCATCCTGCTTATATTTTCCTCGAGCGATTCAAGTGAGCCATAGTGAACGACAGATCCATGAGAGAGGATCAAGAGATTAGAAATGTACTGAAGAATTCTATAACTAGGCTGATGGATGGATAAAATTATAGTTCTCCGTTTTGTTTTCGCCATGGATGACAGCAATTCAATCACTTGAAGTGCTGAACTACTGTCCAGTCCTGAAGTTGGCTCATCTAAGAGTAATATATGAGGATCATGAATCATGTCAACTCCAATTGACACCCTTTTTCTTTCACCACCTGAAATTCCTCTATTCTCTTCATCTCCAACAAAGTTGTCAGCTACATGATCAAGGCCAAGTTCTTGCATCAAGCTTTCGACTCTTTCTTCTCTCTCCTTTGAACTCATCCCTCGTAGCCTAAACTTCGCGCTGAACATTAAAGTTTCCTTCGCAGTTAACAAAGGAAGTAAATTGTCCTCTTGAGCCACAAATCCACATATGTTCCTCAATTGTGCAGGGCTAGTAACTGCATGGTCATTGAGATAAATACTCTTTGGATCAAACTCTTTATCCCTTACCCTACCCGATATCACACGTAACAACGTTGACTTGCCCGTCCCACTTGGTCCAACGATCGCTAGAATCTCTGAACATCCAGCCACAAAAGAGACTGATTTGAGTATGGTGGTTTTTGGCTTAGCACTCTTCTTCGTCAATGAAGAAAACATCGAGCCATTCGGAGAGACAGTATATGAAAGATTTCGAATCCTTAGTTCATAAGTTTTAGCATTTGTAGACGATTGTGGCGGTGGTGGTGGTGATGAAGAATTGAAGGACGACGAATTAGAGTGAGTTATAGTGGATTCTTTGGCTGGTGAACATGAAGTTGAAGTTGAGAAAAGTACCATTGAGTCATCTTCAGGACTACCAGGACTTGAATAGTAAGTTGTACATGGGGAAGCCATTTTTTTGGGAGTTAAGAGAATTGATGAAGCAGAAAAATAAACAAGGAAATGAAGATAGAGTATTAAGATTTTACAAGTGTAGAAATGTTTGGTTTGGATTTTAGAAAAAGGAAGTTGAACAAACAAGGTTGATTGTTGTTTATAGTTTTCCTAATGCTGGTGAAACTACGTATTGTAATATTGGCTGTGTTTGGCCATCTACAAATTTTGACTAACACTTGCTATTGTACTATCTTATAATTTTCCCACCAATTTTTTTAGAAAAATAATAGACGAATCACAAAAGACTACATATACACACGATATACTGCTAAAGATTATCAATTAAGATGATGTATACAACAACTTGTTAGCCATCCATTAATATAGGGCGCCGAAAAATGCCGTTAATTAATCCGTTTTTGAAAAAGAAACGGGAGAGTCGTCAAGCTGGTAAAGCGCTACTTATAAAACAATTGTTAAGGCTCTTCTGGCGTAAACAAAATTGCTTTAGTACTATATGTTATAGATTAACTTGTCATTTGTTTGATTTCAATAATGCTCAAATATATGTTAAATTCATTTACGTGTAAGGGCCTGCCTAACGCACATTGGGGAAGTCTAGTTAAGAATAAATACAACTGATAGATAACTGTTTGTGTATAAAATATGTATATTATATGAATATACACGTTAATATACAAAGAAAATATATTTGTCGGCTGTTATTTTGGTGGGCGGTTGTACAATGTAAAAGTTCCCAAATTTATTTCCTAAAATGCTTTAGGTTCAATTATATCTATAATCTATCTTCTTTTCATTGGGCTTTACTGATTATCAACTACCGTTGTCATTTGTCAGGTTGATTGGATTGGGCTTATTTTTCCAATTTGGACTCTCCAATTGGGCTGGATTATAAACCATCACTCAAAACCCATATTGACCCAATAAACATCAGATAGATTGAGTCAATGTTCGTTTAAGGGCAAACAACATAAATCTCGACAGTTTGAAGATTAATTACGAAATTTTTTTGAAAGTTTGAATAATTATTGAAAATCTTAATTTTGGTCTATCGAGATACATTATTAGCTCATGATACATCCAATGGAGATACATAATTAGCTCCCGGTACATTTCTCCCGAGTTTGAGTCTGTCAAGATACAAAACACATTCAAAGAAGAAACATTTTTGCCTTTGTAAATATACATAATTAAATTCCAATTTTTTTTTCAATTTTGGGTATGTTGAGACACATAATTAGCTCCGGATACATTCAACGAAGATACATAATTAGTTGAGATTTTTGTAATTACTTTGTAAGGGTGAGAATTTATGTAAATACGATAAGTTAAGGTGTAATATACTCATTTTTTTTTAATTTTAGTCTACTCAATTTCAAAGGCAAATATAAAAATGTTTCCAACAAATTTTACGGTGACAGAAATAAATTGCAATCACAAATAAAATATGAAGAAACATGATTTTTATTAATAAATGATGTAGGTACAAATCTGTTTCTCCCTTGATTCTTCTCTCTTGATTTTCTCCCTAATTCGAGGATCGTCGGTAACGTATTTCTCAAACGTAGGAATATTTGAATTTGATACGGATTTCTCCGTAATTCGAGCGTCGTTAGTGGCGTATTTCTCGAACGTAGGAATATTTGGATTTGATATGAATTGTCCATAATTCAAGAGTCGTTAGTGGCGTATTTCTCAAATGTAGAAATATTTGAATTTGATCTCTATGAAAGGAGGATTTGTGGATCTTCTTGGTGTATTTGATTATCAAGAAGAGAGGATTTTGATCTCTTTATAAATATCTCATGAATTTATGAGATATTCGAGATCTTGGAGATGCCTTTTTAAGGAAATATCTGCCCTTTTATATAGGCATAATTCAGGATTTAGGTAAAGTAGCTTCCAAACTAGGTTTAGGGTAAAGTAGCCAAGAACTCTAACAGAATTTAGATTATTCTTGTAGAGTCTCACAAATTTTAGATGTCTACAAATACCCCCTACTTCAGGACTTGTCGAAGTGTAGACTTGTTAACGAGTCTTGAAACACCCTTTCCATTTTTATGCAACGGCTACAGATTTGCATATCTGATTTATGAGAAAAGAGATGGAGGACAGATTTGGTCCCATTAGGCGTGTCAGAATTTGTTCGACAATAAAATTCTTGAGACCAAAAAATAAATAATCGAGACAAGAAAATATTGCAACAATCAATTTATTAATTTAATGTGAGTGTTATAATCTTTAGGAATCCTCTGATTCGTCTTTCAAATATAAATTCAAGGTATTAAAGCTTGATCTTGAATCTTTTCAAATATAAATTCAAGGTATTGAAGCTTGATCTTGAATTTGAACTTGATTTGTTGATTTGATGGACTTGATTTTGACCTGTGCTTGAATTTAAGGGCTTTTAAGCTTGTTCTTGAATCTTGTGGTCTTGATCTTGGATCCCGATGAACTAGATTTCAATAAAGCTTTGTAGAGAAATTGCGGCCTTTGATTCATGAGTTTTCTCCTACTTTTTGTTAGAGTTCTTGTTCCTTTTTTGAATAACGAGACCCATACTTATAGTTGTGGAAAGGGAAGAGTCATGATGAAGATGAACTTCCTTTGACCAATTAAATTCAAGTGATGTGGCGCCTTTTAGGACTTTTGATTTTATTAGGCCTGTTGCATCATTTTGACATGTGACATGGTGTTATTGACTCCTTCACTTGACTTGGCATGCCACGTCATTTGACACGCGACGCTTATTTGGACCTCTCGAATATGATAATATCTTGGGCTTAGCAAAGTAGGCACATCATTTATGACCCAAATCCATGGACTAGCCCAATAAATATTGAAATTTATTTAAATCCATACATGTTCGGATTTAAATAATTAATTCAATTATATTAATCCACACTATTTATTGAGACTAATATATTTTGAATTTTAATATTATCCAAATTTCACACAGATTTAAATTTAATAAAATTTCATCACCCACAAAAAAATCACCATGATTAAGTTAGATATTTCTACACTCATTTTCGAACTCAAAGTATGCCAATATATCATTTCATTTAGCCTCTTATAATATTCTACTTTAAATAGCATGTATATTCATCTTCCATTCATTTCTTGTCTCGCGTTTTCTTTTTAAAAAATTATTAGGGAGAAGTAATACTTCCCTGAAATTTTCTGGTGTTATTTATGGTATACCTAAATTTTAAGTCATTTTAAATATCCTCAAACTTGTTGATTTAGTAAGTCGCTTGTTCCTTTTGTGGTCCAAAGACCATGCACGACGTGTAAAACACGCGTGTACACGTGAAAAAAATTACTTATGTATCTGTACATGTGGATAAATATCATCCACTTCCCTCATATTAATCCTATATAAAAAAATAACTCACTTCTATTCTTAATTATCCGATTTCTCTCTAAAAAAATTATGTTTTTGAGTTTTCCTCTGCTCCAAAATAGTGAAAGGTTGAATTTTCGTCGATCAAGTAAGCTATTATCTAAAAAAAATTATGTTTTTTATTTATTTTTTTGTATTAAAAATATGGGATTATTTTTTTCGATTAGTGTTTCATAGTAGTTTTCGATTAGTATTTCGATTAGGATTTTGAGGATACTCATATGCACAAATACGTTTCCTATTATAATTGATAGAATAAGAAATCACAATTTAAGCGGGGGGTGTACAAAAATCGAATCGATAAAAATGTTATTGATTTATTGTTATTGGGTTAACGATTTTTTAATGATTTTAGAGAAAAAATTTATTGGGTTATTGGTTCGTTTTTTTTTTAATTGGGTTATTGGGTAAATCGATAATCCGATCAGATTATACTAAATTATTATTTTACAACACACACACATATAAGTAGAATTTTGGTTGCAACTAAGATTCGGTTTCTTTTCATATTAGTTACTATTTTTTCTATTTTATGAGTATTTTCTTATCAGTTAAATAAAAAATCAAATCGTTAAGGACTAAAAATCGATAAACCGAAAATCCATAAGAAAATATCTTATTAGTTGGGTTATGGATTAGGAGTATTTAAAAATTGAAAATCGATAATATAAAAAATCGAACCGAATCGATCGATGCACACCCCTAATTTAAGTAGGTAAAATAGAAGCAATAGAATATTTTTTTTTAACACATTTGAAAGTGATGGAGGAAAAGAGATAATAAATAGGAGGAGAAGAGAGAGGAGGCTTTGAAGTTTTTGAAAAAATTAAAAAAAAAAAAAGGATTTTTTTCGTGTTTGACCGTGAAAAATGCTGATTTGGCAAAAAATTAACTCCATCACGCGCGTGATGAAGTTTGAAATCACAAATTTTGCCACATAAGCCAAAAAGGGTCACGCGACGTATTTAAATAACAAGTTTGGAGGGGCATTTAAGTCCATTCAAAATTCAAGTATACAACAAATAAAACTTGACAACTAAAGGGATAATTGATACTTCTCCCTAACAAAATATTAAAGTGAACAAACTGAGATCTTGCATCTTGAACACAACTCTCAAATTGAGATATGGTAAGGTCGGCTTTATAACATCTTTTTATATTTGAAATTTGAAATCATTTGATTTAAATATTCTATATATGTTTTCCTTAAAATGATTTTTAGCAACATAAATTAATTACATAACGTGTTTAAGTAACATGCTTCAAAAATTGTTCTTTACTTGAACAAAATCTCATCACAAAATGAAAGCATCTAAGGGTGTGGTCTAGTGGCCAACTGATAAGTAGGTTGAGAATAATGAGGTCTCGGACTTAAATTTGCGGAGGACAAAATACAAGGTAATTTTGTCTCCATTTATTTAAGTTTTGATAGACAAAGTTACCTGATACCTTGTAAAATTAATTGAAATGAACACAATTATAACTGGCTCGAACACCACGATATATATATATATATATATAGTCCAAAACCAGATACATGAATCCACAAACAGAATATAGTTTTGGGTAAGTGTTCAAAGTTCCAACCAATTATGGTAGGGTGCTCTTTTCGACCCCGACAGCAAGTCTATTTAGTAAGCCCCATTTACACCTTTTGCCTATTAATTTTCTTCTTGATTTTTCCATATTTTGTCCATTTGTTATGATAATGAACTTTCATGCAAACCATATGTCCCTTTTAGTCCCAGCAAATTTTGGTACCAGTCAATGTAGTCAATTTTCATCACTTGTCACATTTTTACAAATAATACAGGAACTAAAGTACTTCCAAAATTCATAACTGTTACTTTTTTGCTTAGTTAGCACATTATCAGACCAGTTTAGGTGATGCTTTACTTTCATATTTTGTTACACGTTAAATTTTATGATCAAATACGCAAAATTTGAGTATTAAACAAAGTTGTGTGATTTTGATTAGAAAAACACTGTAATTGTGTGATTATTTGTGAAATTTATCCTCCAAACTGTTCACTGATAGAAAGATACTACCAGCATTGGCTTATATTATTCTTATAGAGTCATTTTAATTCTTACCCTTAATTCCGTAGGTAATGTACTTGGTTAGAGGATGTTACATTTCGGAAACTGGAAGTATGAATACAGTATACTGCCGACCTAAATGTTGAGGGTCGATAGATATGTCACACAAATTTAAATTTTATACATTGTTAATGTACGTAAAAGAAATTTTACAGTGTCAAATCGTCGAAAGAAGATCTACATGTAAGCCTCTTTGAAATATGAGATTTGAAATTTTAAAGATAGGATGTGTTATTTGCTATAACGGATAAAAACAATCTGATAATATAAAAATTATTTACACTGATGATATATATTAGTTAAACTCATGTAATAAAATTGTAATTAATTCATGACACTCAAAATGTAACGTGCTACTTGACAAGCACAATTTTGTTACCTATACAACCAATGAGAGAATGGTCGCTGAACAGTAAAACAGAGAGATTAAGAGAGAGATTCAATTGAGAGAGAAGTATCTTGAATATCTGAAATTGAATGCTCAGTTACATTGTAATTCTTGTAGTTATAGGCTAATCCACAATGAGTTGCCAGCTGTAGCTCCTAACTGAATCCTAACCACCTCTTAACAGATATTAACTACCTAACCGACTAATGAAATAACTAAAATGCCCTCTCTTTTAAATTAGTACATAACAATACTCCCCCCTGCAGAAGTCCTTGACCTTAAGGACTGAATTGAGGGAAGAACAGTTAAACCATTTGATCAAGTGTTGAGTCACTAGCCAGCCACCTTTGGAAATAGATCTTGTGTCTAGCACAACCTCAAGAACCAGAATAACATAGCCATGGGAGGAGAGAGTAACAAGCAGAGCAGCGTGAACTGGTTTGTCCCCGGTGAATTTCTTCAGTTGAGACACATGAAAGGTGTTATGGATCTTGGCCTGAGGAGAAAGCTGTAGTTGGTAGGCTACGGGGCCCACTTTTTTGAGTATAACAAAAGGTCCAAAGTACTTGGGATTTAGCTTGGGATATGCATGACCCCACAATGACACCTGCCTGTAAGGTTGTAGTTTAACACACTTCATTTTCAACTTCAAATACTTGAGGAGGTCTCTGCTTGTCACCATGATCTTTCATTCGAGATTGGGCCAACAACAAATGGTGCTTCAAGAGCCGAATAGTACATTCCCTAGCTTGAAGGTTTTTATCAACCTTGTCACCCATAGAATCATGAGCTAGATACGGTAAATGAGTAGGGGGGTTTCTGACCATAAACTACCTCAAAGGGAGTCATCTTGATGGCAGAATAAAAGGAGGTATCATACCACCATTCAGCCAAGGATAGCCACTTGACCCATTCTTTAGGTCTGTCGCAACACATACACCGAAGATATCCCTCTACACACTTGCTCACCGCTTCAGTCTGACTATCTGATTGTGGGTGATAGGATATGGAGTAAAGAAGTTGCACACCCTGAGCTGCAAATAAGGCTTGCCAGAATTTACTTAAAAAAACCACATCTCGATCACTAACTATAGTGTGTGGTAATCCATATAACCTGCAAATGTACTAAGCAACAGAGATAGCTGTATAAGGATGGGTCAAACTCATAAAGTGAGCATATTTGCTTAGTCGATCCACAACAACTAAGATCACTGATTTATTGTAAGCCTTTGGCAGTCCCTCAATGAAGTCCAAGATGATGTCTTGCCAAACTTTTTCTGGTACTGGTAGGGGTTGTAGCAAGCCAGGAACTTTGACATTTTCTCCTTTACACCTTTGACACATCTCACACTTCCTCACATATTCATAAACATCGCTATTCAAAATTTTTTAGTAATACCACTGTCTCACTCTATAGCACTGTGTAGTAGATATACTTGAGTGTCCTCCTATGACACTATCATGCAAGTGTTGTAGAATATCTTGCTTCAAGTTTCTATCATTCCCTACTATATTTTGCCTTTCCTGTATAAGACACCCTTATGCAACATAAATATCGGATTAGACAAAGGGTCAGAGGTTAGCTGAATGATCAATCATTGCCAGTAGTCATCTGCCGTGTAAGATACTCAAATCTTCTCTAAAAAATCAGAGGTGATAGTGGTCAAGGTTTGTAGTTGTAGCTCTTGTTATGCAGGGCATCTAGACAATTCATCAGATGCTTGGGTGTCTTTTCCCTTTTTGTAAACTATTGTATAATCATACCCCATTAGTTTAGCAACCCATTTCTGTTGGCTGGAAGTAGAAATTCTTGGCTCCAACAAGTATTTTAATGGTTAACGATCAGTTTTGATGAAGAAGTGTCTGCCAATTAAGTAAAATCTCCATTTGTCTACTACATTCACAATTGCAAGCATTCCTTTCGTATAAACTGAAATAATAAAGTGTTTGGAGTTGAGATCTTTGCTCATGTAAGCTAGGGGATGGCCATCCCGCATCAAAACGACCCCCATTCCATGGCTACATGCATCAATTTCCAACATAAACTCCTGAGAAAAGTCGGGCAAGGCTAGTACAGGGGTGGTTCCCATAGCTGTTTTAAGTTATTGAAAGCCTTGGCTGCCATGGTGGTCCACTCAATTTTGTCTTTCTTCAATAAGTTAGTAAGAGGCTTAGTTGTCACCCCATAATCCTTCACGAATTTTCTATAATAACCACTCAGTCCCAAAAAACATCTAAGCACTTTAATAGTTTTGGGAACCGGCCATTCCAACATCACTTTAATTTTATCAAAATCAACATGAACTCCTTGTTGAGTGATGACATGACCTAGATAATCCACTTCAGTTTTTCCAAAAGAGCACTTACTCAACTTGACAAACAAATATTGTGCCTTCAAAATATCAAAAGTCAAGGTTAAGTGCGTCAAGTGGTCATGCCAAGAAGAACTATATATCAAAATATCATAAAAAAAAATACCAAAATGAATTTTCTCAGGTAGGGCCGGGATATACAATTTACGAGACTTTGAAAAGTGGAGGGTGAATTAATTAGTCAACCTAAATGGCATGACTACAAATTCATAATGGTCATTGTGTAATTTAAAAGCAGTCTTTTCAATATCGTTCTCATTCATTCTAATTTGGTGGTATCCTGACCTTAAATCCAACTTAGAGTAATATTTGGTCCCCCCAATTCATCTAACAACTCTTCTATGACGGGTATAGGGAACTTGTCCTTTACAGTGCAGTCATTAAGCTTCTTGTAATCAATACAGAGCCTCCATGTCCCATCATTACCATAACAATTGGAGAAGAAAATAAACTTACACTTGCTCTAATCACTCCCGTTTCCAGAATTTCTGCCATAATCTTCTCAATTTTATTTTTTTGAATAGCTGCATATTCATAAGGTCTAACATTTATAGGAGAAACCCCTTCTTTTAATATTATCTTGTGGTCGTGTTACTTATGGGGAGGCAATTTTTTTAGTATGTCAAAAAGAAAACTAAACTGATCTAATATGACCTGCATGTCAACAGGGATTTCAGTCTTCTGATTTCCCTAACTTTTCTTCTACTGGAGTTTGAACAAAAGCCACTGACATCATATTGAGTTGGTGTGTTTTTCCCAAAATTTTCTGTATCTTGAGATTTGCCACCATTTTGAAACTACCATGTCGACTCTCTCTGAATGAAACCTTCTTGTTCCCCATCTGAAACTTCATCTGCAGTTGGCTAAAATTCCATTTTATATCTTCCAAAGTTATTAGCCATTGTATGCATGCCCAACACCACATCAGCTTCCCCCAATGGAATACCAGCATATTTACTCGAAAATCAACTTCTTGTATTTTCCAATGTACTTCCCTACTTAAAAGAGAGTTGTGGACCTTGCTGCCATCTGCAACTGCTACTGAAAATGGTGCGACGGTGTCCAACTTACATCCCAACCTTTTAGCTGTTGCTAACTCCATGAAGTTATGTTTTGATCCCGAATCCACAGGGGCATGGACCATTTTTCCTTTAACAGAACTCTTTACTCGCATGGTTCTATAGTCACTAGTACCATTCAAGGCTCGCATGTACAGAAACTTAAGCCTTAAATGATAAATCCTCTTCATTTTGTTCTTCCCCCTCCGTAGCATCTTCCCAAACCGCTTCTTCATCCTCTTCGTCAACCTCCAATATGAACAATTATTTTCTCCTATTTCATTTGTGGGTCGGCGTGTACTTTTCATAACACCAATAACAATTTCTCTGAGATCTCTTTTCATCTATTTTGGCTGGGGATAGCCTTCTCGACCCAGTAATGGTTGGCTTAGTTCCATTCTTGGGATTCTTAAGATTCACCACTTTTGACCGATTACTTCAAGGATTGTTGGGATTTGGTAATATAGCCCGTGAACTCCTCACCAGTGTTTGTGTATGACCATGCTGTAGTTTCAGAGATTGCTCGACTGATTTCGCTGATTGTATGCTTTCATCAGGGTTTGAAGGCCTAACATCCTTACCTGCGCCTCTACTTCTAGGCTCAGATTAGCCAAAAAGATGCTAATAGACTGTTCTTCTGTCAGTTCCACCTGATTTAAGAGCTCATCTAATTTATCCAAGAAATCTTGAACACTACCTGTCTGTTTAAGAGCTATCAATTCTCCCAATAGATCCGCATGTTCGATATCCCCAAATCTCAAGTAAATTTCCCTTATGTAATCACTCTAACTAGGGATTGCCCCTAACCTGGCCTTCATGTATGCTCAGCGCCATTGTAGAGCCTTTCCTTCCATGTAAATTATAGTTGTCTGCACCTTTTTCCCTTCTGGGGTCGTCATGTACTCGAAATACTGCTCCGTTTTATACGCCCATCCCTTGATGTCGTCACCATAAAATTTAGAAAATTCCACTCTTTGAAATCGATCCCCTTGCCAATTAGGGTTTCCTGGAATTCCTTATTACCTTGGTCGAAATTGAATCCGTTACTTGTCGGTGCATTCTCCACTGGTCCATCCGCCCTTTGTGGTACCTGATTTGCGACTATTGTAATCAACAATTGTCGAATTTCTTGTATGCGAGTTTGCTCTCGTAACTCATCCACTTCTTGCCGGAGTTCACCATTTCTGGTGTTTGCCGTCGTCGTTTCCGGCATGATTTTTGTCCAAGGAGCACTTGGCAAGCACAATTCTGTCACCTAAGCAACCAATGAGAGAATGGTCGTCGAACAGTAAAACAGAGAGATTAAGAGACAAAGTCAATTGAGAGAGAAGTATCTTGAATATCTAAAATTGAATGCTCAATTACATTGTACTCCCTTCGTCCCAAATTACCCATCCCAAATTGAGATGACACATTGATTAAGAAAAATAATTACTAACATGCCTTGTTTACCATATTACCGTTATTAAATGATGTTTACATTTTAATTTGAAGAAAAAGTAATTAATGCAAAGGGTAAAACATGAAAAAAAATTGTCTCTTCTTGATTAATGAAAAAAGACAAGTAAAATGAGAAATCAAATTAGGAAATTTGGAACGGATAATTTGAGATGGAGGGAGTGTATAATTCTTGTTGTTATAGGCTAATCCCCATGAGCTGCCAGTTGTAGCTCTTAACTGAATCCTAACCAACTCTTAACATATATTAACTATCTAACCGACTTATGAAATGACAAAAATGCCCTCTCTTCTGAGTTAGTACATAACACAAAAGTTTCCTCCAGTAGCAATTCAAGTAGAGATCGAAATATATAGTTTATGTCATTTATTTCGACCTGTCTAAGCAAAGTGATCGTGATTAAAATGTACTAATAGTAGTTGAAATGGCCAAAACACAGTGGGGAATCAAATCCAAAAGAAAAGGATGAAGCCAAAAAAAAAAAAGGTATCCCCAGCCCAACAGGACAAGGACTAATCCTCCGCAGATCTGAGCTTCATTTAAGGATTTTTCGTTGGTCAATTGGTGCTGCATACATAAGGCGGGAATTGAACCCGCGACACTTGCTTAAGCGACTTAGTGAATTAACCACTAGGTCAACCAAGCTTGGTTGTAACAACCAATAATATAATTATGAGTAACATGACTTGTGGGCAATGATCAAGAAAACCAAAAAGAAGAAAAGAATATTTGAATGAGAATACAAACAGACAAACTTTGTTTCCCTTCAGTGAGCACGAGCTATGTCTCGAAATTCTGGTCCACCCTACTTGTTCCCACACCAATAAAAATTGTAAAAGTCAAGAAAATAGGAGGTAGAATTTATGATTTTCCACTCTTTTTTTCCCTTTAATTCTAAGTTACCCCATCTAAAAATAGTAGTCTTAAAGGTTATATATAAAGTAGGTTTGTGACTTTGTGATTATAAAGGAAATTAAGTGTTGTTGATGCTTATGAATATTAACCAATTGTTTAAAGTATAGTCATATTCATGTTAGTAATAAAAGAGAGAGCCTCCTGAAAAGAAAAGAGAAAAAGCTTAGCTTTACTTCATCTGTGAGTCATGTAAAAATAGAAAAACATCAATATAAAAATTGTGGGTCAACTGGGCTCATAATAAGTTGTATAAATATCTTTCTTCTATTTGTTAATTTGTGTTTCAATCTTCAAATTGAGGGTTTCGTGTGATAATATCTCAGTACTACTTCATTCTTAATCAGAGATTTCAAGTTTAAACTTAGATATAATGTCAACTTTTAAAAGTGTTTTATCTCTAATTAGACTTTTCAGCGCCGATATAAATACGTAAAAGAATATTAAAAATAGGGGCATGCTTTTTTTGAATATCGATATTAATGACTATTTTTGAAGTTATAATTTTTATTTATAGAGACAACAATTTAGTATGGGTAAGATGCCTCTACAACAGATCTAGTGTAGGCACATGCTATCTACTATTGTAATTAATTTGAAAAATAAGTTGAAACTAATACTACTTTAATAAAAGTTGAAAATGGTTTAATTTACTATTGTTGTTGAGAGGTGTGTGTCACTGGCCATCAATTTGGAAGCGTGAAAAATAGTGCGCAACAATATTTGTGTTTACAACTTATATGAAATACAGTATTAGATAGAGAAGATATTCAATTACATCTTTTAAAAAAAAAGTTTAATGCAATATAAGAAAAAGATTTTTTTTTAAAAAAACAACTTCCAATAAACTTCTAATGAAATACTACATGCAAAATAACACATGACTAATATATATATATATATATATATATATCGACGCCTAATTTTGCCTGATTGAAGATTGTATACTTAATTATCAAATGAATTATCCAAAGCTGCTCATAATAATGAGGTTCACTCGTTTTTGCTTTCTGGCATGTTTAGTTGATCAGACAATTAGTTGTAGCCTTTACTTATATCACTCCGTCCATCCATTTTTATTTGTCAAATATTTGACTTGACGATAGTGACGTGTTATAGTGACGTGTTACTAATTAATGTTTTTACCAAATCGATATCTGCCTATATACTGGTGAAAAAAAAAAACTAATTTCAACATGAAATTCCCTATTTTGTGTTGTATAGTACTGATTTGATTTATTCCAGCAATCAAAAAAAAATATATATATATATATATATATATATATATTCAGATGACAGCAATTAGTAATAGCAAATTAAATGGGTTGAAAGAATGTCGGTCTGTGGGGAATGTGGATATGCTTGCCAGGATTTGCAAATGGTCTTGTTTTTATATGGACCATTTTATCCTATATGTGTATACTTTCCCCCCTCCCATGTTGTGTGTCTACAAAGTAGTGTCTAGGTACATGCATGCAAATTAAATTGGCAGTATGGATATCTGAAGCATCTCACGTTTTCTCACTTCTGGCTACTGCCAACTTATATTTATTGTTTTGCTAAAAGATAAAATTGGGAGTACTAACCAACATGGGTCATGGGGCTGCTCCATTCTCAAAAGTGATGAATCCGAGTTTTGAATATGAAGAAAATTTTGTTGGAAGTGTCAGCCACAAAATAAACTTTGGAGTGTGTAATCCAAATTAGTTGAGGATCTTTGTGATTTCTTGAGTGTTGAAGAGAAAGTGGGCAACTAATATGAGAATGACTGAAAGAGCGAGTAGTACCAACGACCAACAACATATACACTTAAAAACATATTTTCGCAGTTTCATACAAGTGTCATATATACGTTTTTTAACAAAAAAACAATTTGTCTTAATAAGGAAGAGATATTATTATATTAAAAAATATTTAACTTCAAACTTTTTATATTTTATTCTCCGTGAAATAATTGTAAACTGTTATGATATATATCAATTATAGTGAATGTATATCAAGATCTATTTGATGTCTATCAGGATTTGATGTATTTGTCTTTTAGTGTGAAACTAGGGGCAAATTCCCCTATAAATAGAAAGGTTTCCTTCATTGTAAACCATCCTCAAGAGAAATAAGAATTACTCTCTTTATTCTCTCTACTCCTCTTCTTTATTCTTTCTTGTTTTATAACACGTTATCAGCAAGAGACTTTACCGTCTCAAATTTGAAGGCTAAGACTAAGATATGGATAATTTTCAAGAAGATATTTGTTTGATTGATTCTGGCACTACATATACGATATTCAAAGACAAAAAATATTTCTTTCATCTAAACAATATGGACAAGATTAACGTTACTACAATTTCTGGTAGCACTAATTTGATTGAAGGCTTCGAAAAAGCCATTATAATCTTACCCAAGGGAACTAAACACGTCATAAATAATGCTATGTTCTCTCCCAAGTCTCGGAGAAACTTGATGAGTTTTAAAGATATTCGTGAAAATGGTTATCATATCAAGACGTTTTATCACCAAGAATGTCTCTGGGCAGACATGTGTTATTGAAAAGTTCCTTGCTTTATCTTCTGGTCTGTATTGGACAAAGATTTGTGCAATTGAGGCACATTCTATAGTAAACCGGAAGTTTACTGATTCCAATACTTTCGTACTTTGGCATGATCGTCTGTGACATCTAGGATCAATAATGATGAGACGAATAATAAAAAATTCAAATGGGCATCCATTAAAGAACTTGAAGGTTCTTTCGAATGGTGAATTTTCATGTAATGCTTGTTATTTAAGGCAAGTTGATTGTGAGACCATCGCCAACAAAAGTTGGGATTGAGTCCCCTGCATTCTTGAAATGCATACATGGGGACATTTGTGGACCAATTCACCCACCAAGTGGGTCGTTTAGATACTTCATGGTCTTAATAGATGCTTCTTCTAGATGGTCTCATGTGTGCCTTTTGTCATCTCGCAACTTGGCATTTGCCAAATTATTGGCACAAATAATATGATTACGGGCACAATTTCCTGATAATCAAATTAAGTATGTTCGCCTTGATAATGCTGCAGAATTTTTATCCTAAGCATTTAATGACTATTGTTTATCGATTGGGATAAGAGTGGAACATCCTGTACCCTATGTTCACACTCAAAATGGCCTTGCTGAGTCATTAATTAAACGTCTGCAGTTGATAGCAAGACCATTACTGATGAAAACTAAGTTGCCCACTTCTGTTTGGGGTCATGCAATTTTCCATGCTGGAACACTTGTTCGTCTTAGACCGATAAATTATCATAAATTTTCTCCTTTGCAATTGGTTTTGGATCAAGAACCTAATATATTTCACTTGAGAACTTTTAGGTGCGGTGTATATGTGCCTATAGCACCACCAAACCACACCAAGATGGGCCCCCAAAGAAGGTTAGGAATTTATATTGGGTTTGAATCACCCTCTATTATTTGCAATCTTGAACCATTAATGGGAGATATGTTCACTGCTCGATTTGCAGATTGTTGGTTCGATGAGATACTTTTTTCAAAATTAGGGGGAGAAGATAGTGATATCAAAAGAGAAATTTTGTAGAAAAATCCATCACTATCTCATCTTGATCCTCGTGCTTCTATTTGTGAGCAAGAAGTACAAAAGATTATTCATCTGCAACAAATTGCAAATCAAATGCCGGACGCATTTACTGATCTGAAAAAGATCATCAAATCACATATTCCTACGGAGAATGTCCCAATTCAAATTGATGTCCCTAAAGGACCATCCACTAGTGTCATAGCTAACGAATCTAAAACACGCTTGAAGCGTGGCAGACCATTAGGTTCTAAGGACTGAAATTCTAGAAAAAGAAAAACAAATGGTCAAGATGACACTACGAAAGATCCACATATAGAAGTTCAAGATTTGAGCAATGTTGTTATCCCTGAAGGAATCAATAAGCCTAAGACTCAAGAAAAAAAGGAACTATCCATAAATTCAAGTGATGTTGAAACTAATTTGAATCGATCTGAAATAGTAGTGGATTATATCTTTGCATATAATGTTGCAACGAAAATCATGCAAGACAGTGAGGATCTTGAACCTAGATCTGTCACAGAATATCGACAAAGAAATGACTGTCCAAAGTGGCAAGAAGCAATTCAATTCGAATTGAATTCACTTGCCAAACGTGAAGTTTTTGGATCTATAACTCAAACACCTAATGGTGTTAAGCCTGTTGGCTATAAATGGATCTTTGTACGAAAAAAAAATTAGAAAAATAAAATACAAAGGTATAAAGCACGCCTTGTTGCACAAGGATTTTCACAACGGCCTGGTGTCGATTATGATGAGACATATTCACCAGTTATGGACGTAATAACATTGCGTTATCTTATTAGTTTCACTGTCCATGAGAGAGTTGAAATGCATTTGATGGGTATGGTAACAGCCTATCTATATGGATCACTTGATAATGAGATATACATGAAAATTTTTGAAGTATTTAAAATGCCGAAAGCATATAGTTCAAAGCCTTGAGAAATGTATTCCATTAGATTGCAAAGATCATTGTATGGTTTGAAGCAATCTGGACGAATGTGGTATAACCGTCTTAGTAAATATTTATCTAAAGAAGGTTATACGAATGGTGAAATTTGCTCATGTGTTTTTATAAAGAAAGCAACGTCGGAGTTTATTATACTTGTTGTCTATGTCGACGACATAAACCTTATTGGAACGCCAATAGAGCTTCAAAAGACAATTGATTACCTAAAGAAAGAATTTGAGATGAAAGATTTCGGAAAGACAAAGTTATGCCTTGATTTGCAAATTGAGCATTTGACAAACGGCATCTTTGTTCATCAATCTGCCTACACAGAAAAGGTGTTGAAACGATTCTATATGGATGGAGCACATCCATTAAGTGCTCCGATGGTTGTTCGATCATTTGATGTGAATAAGGATCCATTCCAACCTCAAGAAAAGAATGAGGAACTCCTTGGTCCTGAAATACCATATCTTAGTGCAATTGGTGCACTAATGTATCTTGTAAATACTACAAGGCCTGATATTGCCTTTTCAGTAAATTTGCTAGCAAGATATAGTTCTGCTCCTACTAGGAGACATTGAAATGGGATCAAACACAATTTACGGTATCTAAAAGAAACTACCGATATAGGCTTATTTTATTCTAAAGATTGCAATTCCGATCTTGTTGGTTATGCTGATGCTGGGTACTTATCTGACCCCATAAAGCTCAGTCTCAAACAGGCTATGCATTCATATGTAGGGGTACTATCATATCTTGGAGATCAACAAAGCAGTCTATCGTAGCCATTTCATCGAATCACGCTGAGATTATAGCTATTCATGAAGCATGCCGAGAGTGTGTGTGGTTGAGGTCCATAATACATCTCATTCGAGAAAAATATGATTTGAAATATGACAAAGTACCTACGATTTTATATGAAGATAATGCAGCATGCATAGCACAACTTAAAGGAAGATTCATAAAAGGAGATATAATGAAGCACATTTCGCCAAAACTCTTCTATACACATGAGTTCCAAAAAAATGGTGATATTGACATACATCAGATTCGTTCAAGTGACAATGTGACTGACTTATTCACCAAGTCTCTTCCAACTGCAACTTTCAAGAAGATGGTGCACAAGATCGGAATGTAAAGGTTCAAGGAAGTTCTTATTAGGGGGAGCTAATACGCGCTGTACTCTTTTTCCCTTACGAGGTTTTGTCCCATTGGTTTTTCCTTGTAAGGTTTTTAATGAGGTAGCCTATATGCGTATTGTTAGACATTTAAGGGGGAGTGTTATGATATATATCAATTATAGTGAATGTCTATCAAGATCTATTTGATGTCTATCATGATTTGATGTATTTGTCTTTTAGTGTGAAACTAGGGGAAAATTTTCCCTATAAATAGAAGGACTTCTTTCATTGTAAATCAATCCTCAAGAGAAATAAGAATTACTCTCTCTATTCTCTCTATTCTTCTTCTTTATTCTTTCTTGTTTTATAACATAAACTAATTTGTTTGGGAGATGGATATATTATTAGCCATGTTCGCGCAGTACCAACCTATGTTGACCATATATATACAATGATTTGAGCCAATAAAATAGAAGTGCATTTCCCTGACAGTACTGGAAAAAAAAATTTAGTCAAAGTATGATTTGAAATAATTAACCATTTCACGTGAACTAGTAGATGTATGGTGTGTTTGGTATGGAGGAAAATGTTTTCCATGGAAAATATTTTCTTAGAAAATGTTTTTCCGGAAAACAAGTTGATTTCTTACTTGTTTTCTTATATTTGATTGGTGGATGAAAAATATTTTTCAGAAAATATTTTTTAGTATTTTCTTGGTGAATGAAAAAATAATTTTCAAAAAATACATTTTAGTGTTTAGTTAAAGCGTAAAAATACATTTTAGAATTTTTTTTAAAATAAATTAAAAAAATTAAATCCTTTTCTTGGAAAGGGGTTGGTAGGCGGATGGGTGGGGGTGTCAGAATAGGCAGTAGAGGTGAGGTAAGAAAAAGTTTTGAATTTTTTTTGTTAAAAAAAAACTAAAAAAAAAGCGCGTGAGGGGGGTAGGGGGTAGGGGTTGGGTGGGAAGGGGGTTTAGTAGGAGTCGGGGGTCAGGATAGGGGAGTGAGGGGAAAGTGGGAAGAAAAAAATTGAAAATATTTTAAAAATAAATTTAATTTTATTTTATTTTTAGGTTGGGGGATATAGTGGGGGGAAGGGATGGGAGAGGGGGCTGGTAACGGGGGGAGGGAGGGTTAGGGTCGGGGGTAAGAGAAAAGTTTGAATTTTTTAAAAAATGTAGATATTGTTTTTAGAAGGGGGCTTGTAGGGGTAGGGGTGGGGTGAGGGTAGAGGATGGACTAAGAAAAAAATTTGAAATATGTTTTAAAACAATTGAATTTGGGGGTGTCCGAGGTAGGAATAGGGGTGGGGTGGGGTGGGGGTAGGGTTGGTGTTGGAGTAGATGATTTTGAGAATTGTATGAACATTTCAACTTTAAAGTGAGGTTGAAAGAGAGTTTTGGAAAATGTTTTCCTTACTTTTTGAAGGGAAGTCATTTTCCT